>NC_084527.1:18265000-18495000 GCF_024500275.1 Phycodurus eques | reverse complement strand
AAATAAGTTTGGTATTCCATATTGATGTACACCAGGACAATTTTACTCTGATTATATGCCAGACAGTGGGGGAACGAGTGATGCACCGAAATTAAAATTCTTGACTGAAAACCGAAACTGAGGAAGCCAATGCCAAAACTCCGAAATAAATTATAAATCAGTCAATTGAACTTGATTTGTAAGCGCTTTATTTATATATATATATATATATATATATATATATATATATATATATATATATATACACACACAACTGAAAGCTCGTTATAGTAATTAAAATATAAAAATAAAACAAATCCCCTAATTATTAATTATAAAACAATGCCAATTATTAGTAAAATAGCATTTATGGCTATGACTGCAGAGCTACCAACCTTTCGAAATTCACTTTCAAAACAATTAGAATTTTCATATTTTAAAAATTATGTCAAGAAAATTGCCGCGGGAGAGTTATTGCAGTATATTATTTCATTTCATTTATTTGGAACTCCATTATAGCTTTGGCTTTAGCCATCGCTATTATTTCTGGAGTCCACATCCAATATTGTCCACGTTAGCCACGCTGGCGAATCAAAATCGTCTGCGTCAAAAGCCCTTCCTGATAAAAGTTAAAGTCTGCGCACTCATTCTGCCGTGTATGAACATTGTTACTGGTTTAGTTTTCATCCCGCTTTATAAATGCTTCAATCCGCCGTCCAGCCACAGCTCACTATCAGCAGTCACTGGAATTTCCAGCTACGGGTAGCGGCGCATCGGGGACGACAAGGCCCGATGCCACTTGGTGCCGAATTGAAGCACGGATATTACCGCAATGTACGTTTTAAGTGTTGATGGCCAGTATGTCCTGCAGTTCACATTATTTCTTGCGCCTAGCTAGCTGCCTTCTTTATCAATGCAGAAGCCACTATTCCCACTTTGGTTGTTATGCCGAGCGGCGGCGGCACTGGCTCTAACCAGGCCTGTAGCTAGTCATTTGGGGGCCCAAGATAGACATTGTCACGGCTGCCTGCCCTCCTTTTGTAATTTAGACCACTTTGTCCTGCTTTTGAAATCTGGAACAATGATCTGAAAGCTATAGTCTACTAATTGATTGAGGAGGATTGAGGAGTATCTGTAACATTTGCACAACCGACATTGTCCCAGATGATTGCACTACTCGTCACTTTAAACCGCATTCACTCCTTGAAGTCTCAGCGCCCTTTGCACAATGGTCATTGCACCGGACTATTGCAATATTAGTCGTTCGAACTGCTCTAAGTGCTAGAGGACTCTGCATCTTTTTGCACAATTGTTTTTTGTCAATGTCTTAATGTCCCCAAAGTGTTCTGTAAATTGACTGTTTGTTGTACTAGAGCGGCTCCAACTACCGGAGACAAATTCCTTGTGTGTCTTGGACATACTTGGCAAATAAAGATGATTCTGATTCTGATTCTGATATTTATCACCAACGATTTAGAATATTAATGTTTATCTTTGGCAATTTCTAGATAAAGTCCTTAATATCCTTCTTGATGATTATCAAATAATAAGTGAATAATCTCAACACTTTTACTTTAATTGATAGGAACACTAAATAACATTTAATATAGTTTACCATTTGAACCACTTTGATACGCACATCTTGGTGAGGAAAGGCATCACTCATGTCTCTCACCATCTTTATATTCAGCTGACAGACATCAGTGCTACTGCTACTGATAAGAGCAACATTATACAGTATTACATTTTTAAAATGCATGAAGTTAAATCAATAAGTCAATATTCTACTGTGATGGAAGGGTTTTCTTTTTACAATTCAAATAGTAAAATAAACATTCATATCAATTATCATAACATTTCTTAGCTCATTTTACACTTCAGGCTATGTGAGTCCCGGGCTGCATATGTTATGGAAACAATGAGTCCCAGCCCTGGAACAATGAGTCCCTGCAATTTATCGTCACGGAATACAGATACAATCATCTTCCGCTATATCAGGGTCCTTGCCTCGCGGTCCTTTTTTTTTTTTATTGCAGTTGTTACTTTCTTTTACACTGTTTGTAAAATATGTTATCCTCAATATATTGTGTTTCGGCCTGCCACAAAAGCAATTTTTTAGAACAATATATTTTCCCCAAATCTTTCACGATAAACGATAGTATTGTTGTTGGTTTTTTTTATGCCACTGAGAAATGATCTTAGAGCATTATAAAGAATTGTACATATCTTACAAATTCTGCCTGGTCATCAAACATATGAGCACGTCTGTGTAATGTTGTCTCATTTACTTAATAAAAGTAGGGCTGTATTTCACACTAAGAGCAAGTAAATAAAAACAGACCATTATACAGTATGTGTTCAAATAAAGCGCTTAACTTCAGAAAAATAAAAAAAAAAGTGAATTTCCCCTTTTCTGTTTGGCATCTTGACACAACAGTGAAGTCTCAAACCATTTTACATATTTTACGTTAACAAACCTTGACAACTGAACTGCTTTAGAGGTTATGTTTGTTCAAAACCTTTGTTTTATTTCATATCGTGTTTCACATATATACACTTTTAATAAGTGCTCCCAGTGGGAACTTCCCACTAATCAGCACAAACAAAAATGACAGGGATTATTCCATTCTAAGTGTCGTTTGTTCCGAATGTTCTCTTGCTTTTTGTTCCGAATGTTCTCTTGCTTTATCGGTCATTTTCTGAACTTTCTCTTTTACTAAACTACTTTTTTGGCTGTGGTGTGGGTCTGTCTGGGCAGAGATGGGGACTGAGTCACTTGAATTGACTCAAGTCGACTCGAGTTGCCAGTTTTATGACTTGCTTGCCAAATACTTCAGAAAGACTTGATTTTAGACTTGGTAGCCAAGAGACTTGACTTGACTTTGACTTGAACTACATGACTTGACAAGTCATCTTGTTTACAGTTTGAAATCTGCATTTTAATTGAGACAGTTTGCCTTTTTTTTTTCGTTTGGGGGGGGTCATTCGCGCCAACCTGGAAACAGTCTGTGTTGGTGCGCACTTGCCAGTGTGACGTAACCACCTACATGAACAATGATGGAAGGAGCTTCAAAGATAATACAATTTGGATTCAAGGATTATGTTGTTGGTGAAGTCTGCAAAAAGAGGATGGCAACCTGCATGGTTTGCAACTCGCGCATTAAAGACACAACAAGAAGGATGTCGAAATTCATCCGTCACTACAAAATTCACAAAGACAGGTAAGATAATTTAATAGTTTACTTAGCTGGTCAAACATTTCATAGACCGTTTTGGGACAATTTATCATAAAAATGATGTGATTGTGAACCTTTTAGTACAGCTAAGTAATGTGAATAGGAGTGGGACGGTTTATGATTATTTCCCTTTCCTTTTAGTTCATAGGCACACAAAAGTCTCATTTAAAAAAAAAAAAAAAAAAAAAATTCTCTCTCTTGCACTCTAGAGCAGAAAGTAGTGCCTAAAATACAATGTGAACCACAGAATGCAGAAGTAAAGCGGCGTTGCTGGGGTTGTGGAGATACAAAAATAAATAAGAATTCCCCCATAAAATGGTGTTGAGACATTTGCGGGCCTGACGAAAGAGTCAGCGCTAGGGGATTCCAGGTGGTTGTAGGTCTGCTGTATGGGATCACTTTGCATTACGATCATAAAAATGTTGACAAAAGTGCGTTCCACTATTAGTAAGTTCAGTACAAATTGTGAGTAGCTCCGTGTGAATACAATTTTCATACTACTGAACATGTTTATTGAAGTTTCACCATTAAAATGCCATCTTTTGTGTCGTCTCTGTAATAAAGCTGTCTGCAGTATGTTTTTAAACTAGAGATGACACCATATGAAACATAACCTTTAATCTCATGAAAATTGTCAATTTTCCGGAGTCAGTGTTTCTAAATAAATTAACAAACCCGGCTGACTGATGTAATTAAAGTAAAGGACACAGGATGAATGCAGCGTTTCTTCACATTACTTTTTTTTTTTTTTTTTTTTTTTTTTTTTTTAAAAGGATTGCAACATTTTTACGTCATGTATTATTCCCTTAACTATGAATCTCTTTCATGCTACATTAGCCCTATAGGTACACATCTAACTGTATTTGACCAACAGAAAACAGTCTTGGCTTTTGCTTAATGGTGTTCTCTTGGGAACCATAGGAGTTAAAAAGCTGTCATCACAAAGTACACAACATAGTTTGTTCAGAAATAAAGTTCACTTAAACTGAGTTTGAGATACTTGAAAAGAATTCAGTGCAATAAATTCAATAAATCATAATCTCGGTTGTTAATGTAACTTCGATAAGGTGTGAATACCTTTTTTAGTGTTATGATTTGTGAAAAAAACATTTTATTATCACTCCAATATGAGTTGACTTGTGACTTGCTTAAACCAAGTAATGACTTGCTTCGACTTGCTTGAAATTTAGTGACAACTCGACTTGACTTGCTTCTTTTTAAAAATAAAAAAATAAAAATGTTTCTCTCTCCCTGTGGTGACTTGGGACTTGCTTGAGACTTTAAGGTTATGACTTGAGACTTACTTGTGACTTGTACATATGTGACTTACTCACATCTCTGCGTGTGGAATTGTTTTGGGGTCAGGACATGGACTGTGGACTGCCAGTTTGTGACCCGTTTTAAATGATGTCGCCACAATCGAGCAAGGCGTTTCGCTCCTTAGCTCACTACCTAGTTAGCTCCCAGGCTAGCGAACGTAATAAATTGTTAACCTTTCCTGATGTGTCCCCGTTGTGTGCATCTACAAATCCAAAGTTGTTCTACTAGCGGCTCGCTGCATCGTGAGCAGCGTTTCAGGTGTTACCACAACAATAAAAATTTATCGAGTCCGAAAAAAGCAATGCTGTGCGTCTGTGCTTCGATGGATGCAGATTGATCATGCTTTATGCTCATTTTTGTGCGTCTCAGACACAGGACGCACATCAAACGAGATCTCTGCATTTAGGCCTGCCTTACAGGAAATAGTTACTTGTTGGCTGTATCTAGTGTTGTGTTGGTCATACTAAAGAATAATTCAGTGAATAATGTTGATGATAATACCTTTCCTCCAGAAAAATCGCATCCTAAATCGGAATCGGAATATTTAAGTATTTTCCCAAATCGTTCAGCTCTAAACCTGATTGATTGACTAGGTAGTTTTAATTGGGTCCACACCATTAAAGCTTATTGGCTTCCCAGTGACGAGGACTGGCTAAGTGTGGCTAAAGGTTTAGCCACATAAACACAAGTGACGTTGTGCCTAACTACAAACAACTGTGGCGAGGAGATTTTTATACTATTTAGCCACATTGAGGTTTCATGACCCAGTGCCAACCCTTAGTATTTTCCTCTCTAAACGCGTACTAATTTGCCTGCTATTTTGCTCTTCAGTTGACTAATCTCTGCTATAATGCGGTTCCAGCCAGAATAGATAAAATGAAATATTTTTGTTAATATAGTCAGCCATAGCTGCTGGGAATGCAAAGGTATCAATGTCCTTTCACCATCGTTGCTGTCATACTGTGTTGCTTGTTTTTGTCTGCACATTAAGGAATATAGCCTTTTTTTTGTTTTAATTCCTCATAAAACAGCCCCAAAAACACGTTTTTCCTCATTTTTTTTAGATTGCAGGGTGAAAGCTGCAGATGGCTACAAGCGTGGACTGAATGGGTTGCAACAATGGGGAAATCAAATGCCAGTATTTTGAGGGTAATAGCCCGTCAGCAACATACAGTATTGAAAAAAATGGAGCGGGGAACTTTTGATTTATGAACTGAACTGGTTAATTTTTGAATGGTGAAGTGAACTTTGAACCCGTTCACGTAGAAAATGAACTTTCCAAACACTGAACCAGTATTAGTTCCCATCACGATATATATTGCAGGTTTAAAAAAAAAAAAAAAAAAAATGCCATTGTTTTCCAATATTGTGCAGCCCTACTGACAGCTGTGCGTTCGTTTGTGTTTGTATATGTGTGTGATGCGTGTGTGATGCCCGAGGCGTGTGGCGGCCTTGTGTTTAGTTTAGCTGTGTTTAGCAAGCTTCTGAGCTTCCTGCCAAAAAGTGAGCCGCTGTGTACGGTAGCTGCAACAGCAGCAGCAGGGGTGACTTTGACTTTGGGTCTTTATTTGTGGACTCAGCTCACACATGCTCACAACACCAGGCCTCTTCTTGGAGCAACATCTTTGTCAGTGTATGCCTGTGTATGCGTAGGTGTGTAAGGATGTGTAAGTGTCTGTGTGTGTGCGCGGGTGTGCGTGTGTGTGTAAGTCTGTGTATCGGCCTTAATGTGTGTCTAAGTAAATATTTGTGTGTGTGCGTGTGTTTGAGAAAGTGTGTGTATGTGTGTGTAAGTCAATTTGGGTGTGGGTGTCACACTGGAAGCTCAAGTGACTCTCCATTCATTTGGGGTGAGAGTTTGTTCCCCGAGGGTCCTGCCGCTTTTGAAATATTGACTCAACGCGCACATACACACGCACGCCCATACACATGCGTGCGCGCACACCCATAGACACGGAGTTCCTTTTCCATTACACAATGTATTTGCGTCTCGATAGCAATACAGTAGGACTTTTGATCACAAGTGACAAGCCTATGGTGGTAGCGTAGCACCAGAAGCTAACATAGCAGTCTAAATCTTCACTCAGCAGACAACAGATGACACCAATGCACCACAGCAGTCGCTGTTGATGTGTTCCATGTGGCATGGATTTCTGACTATAATTTACTCTCTTATTAGTTTCTGATACAGCTCTTGTTTTGTTATCGTATTGAGATTGGTTCATTATTAATAATTCAGCTCATCTGATCTTGTGAAGGACTGGAGCCGTGTGTGAATGTGTTAATAATTGTGTGTCTAAGTGTATGTATGTTAGTGTGGAAGTGTGTGTGTGTGTGTGTGTGTTTGGAGTACATGTGCGTTGGTCAAAGTCTCTATGTAAGGATGGCCTGTACACATTAACCGTGTGTAATGTCTTATTGTTAGACAAAAGTCAGGTGGTAGGAACCCATATCGACTGTTGATTGATGGATTGTGGATGCCCAGTTTGTGTGTTTTACAGAAATAATGCTTCAATGCGAGTTCTTTATCGCACATTAATTACAGCTCATAAAATGAGAAGGGTTTTTGTTTGCTGAAAGCTCTAATCATCAAAATTCTATATATACACACTATATATTAGGGATGTAACAATATCTACAACCCCAATTCCAATGAAGTTGGGACGTTCTGTTAAAAATAAATAAAAACAAAATACAATGATTTGCAAATTATGTTCGACCTATATCAGAATCAGAATCATAATCATCTTTATTTGCCAAGTATGTCCAAAACACACAAGGAATTTGTCTCCGGTAGTTGGAGCCGCTCTAGTACAACAGACAGTCAATTTACAGAACACTTTGGGGACATAAAGACATTGACAAAAAACAATTGTGCAAAAAGATGCACAGTCCTCTAGCACTTAGAGGAGTTCGAACGACTAATATTGCAATAGTCCGGTGCAATGACCATTGTGCAAAGGGCGCTGAGACTTCAAGGAGTGTATGCGGTTTAAAGTGACGAGTAGTGCGATCATCTGGGACAATGTTGGTTGTGCAAATGTTACAGATACTCCTCAATCACTGTGCAAATGGAGCAGATGCTACTCTGGCATGAGTGGTCAGTATATGCAAATAGTGCAGCATGGCGAGACAACTACAGTGAGTGCACGAGTAATACATAATTGGCCCCACAGAAATGCGACAACGAACTCAAGTCAAAAAATTTCCAGCTTGTTGTAATGGAATTATAGGTTAGGTGTTTAAGAAGTTGATCGCAAGAGGGAAGAAGCTGTTGGAATGTCTGATAGTTCTAGTTTGCGTTGATCGGTAGCGCCGACCTGAGGGAAGGAGCTGGAAGAGCCGGTGACCGGGGTGCAGACGGTCCGAGAGGATTTTGCACGCCCTTGTCTTAGTTCTGGCAGCGTGCAAGTCCTCAAGGGTGGGTAGATGGGTACCGACAATCTTTTCAGCAGTTTTGATTGTCCGCTGCAGTCGGAGTTTGTCCTTTTTGTAGGACCACCAAACCAGACTGTGATGGAAGAACACAGGACTGATTCAATGACCGCTGTGTAGAACTGCCTCAGCAGCTCCTGTGGCAGGCCGTGCCTTCTCAGAAGCCGCAGGAAGTACATCCTCTGCTGGGCCTTTTTGAGGACGGAGTTGATGTTGATCGCCCACTTCAGGTCCTGAGAGATTGTAATTCCCAGGAACTTGAAGGTCTCGACGGTTGACACAAGGCAGCTGGACAACGTGAGGGGCAGCTGTGGCGAAGGATTTCCTCCTGAAGTCCACGATCATCTCTACCGTCTTGAGCGTGTTCAGCTCCAGGTTGTGTCGGCCGCACCACAGCTCCAGCTGCTCCGCTTCCTGTCGATATGCAGACTCGTCACCGTCCTTGATGAGGCCGATGACAGTGGTGTCATCTGCAAACTTCAGGAGCTTGACAGTCGGGTTCGCTGAGGTGCAGTCGTTCGTGTAGAGAGAGAAGAGCAGCGGAGAGAGGACACAACCTTGGGGCGCCCCAGTGCTGATGCTGCGTGCGGATGAGGTGGCCTCCCCCAGCCTGACCTGCTGTGTCCTGCCCGTCAGAAAGCTGTAAATCCACTGGCAGATGGCAGGTGAGACACTCAGCTGGAGAAGCTTGGTTGAAAGGAGTTCAGGGATGATGGTGTTGAACGCTGAGCTGAAGTCCACGAACAGGATCCTCGCGTAGGTCCCTGCACTGTCGAGGTGTTCTAGGATGAAGTGCAGTCCCATGTTGACTGCATCATCCGCAGACCTGTTCGCTTGGTAGGCAAACTGCAGGGGGTCCAGCAGGGGACCTGTGACACTCTTGAGGTGGTCCAGCACGAGACGTTCAAAGGACTTCATGATCACAGATGTCAAAGCGACAGGCCTGTAGTCATTCAGACCAGAGATTGCAGGTTTCTTGGGGACTGGAATGATGGTGGAGCGTTTGAAACAGGATGGAACTTCGCACATTTCCAAAGATCTGTTAAAGATCTGAGTGAAGACTGGAGCGAGCTGGTCCGCGCAGACTTTGAGGCAGGATGGGGACACATGGTCCGGTCCTGCCGCTTTGTTAATCTTTTGTTGTTTGAAGATGCGTCTCACATCCTGTTCATGGATGGTTAACGCAGAAGTCAGAGGTGTGGTTGTGGTCGCGGGTGCGGCCGGGTGGGTGTGTGGAGTGAAACTGTCCTTTTCAAATCTGCAGTAGAAGGTATTCAAGTCGTTGGCTAGTGTGCTATTGTTCTCAGCTTGGGGGGATCGTCGCTTGTAATTAGTCAGCGATTGGAATGCATGCCAGACTGTTTTTGAGTCGTTCGCTCTAAACTGTTTTTCCAACTTTGCTGCATAGATCCTCTTTGCAATGTTAATTTATTTAGTAAGCTTGTTTCTAACTCGATTATACAGGGCCCTGTCCCCGCTCTGATATGCAGCTTCCTTAGCTTGGCGAAGCTGCTTAAGTTTAGCAGTGAACCACGGCTTGTTGTTGTTGAATGTCCGAAATGATTTTGTTGGTACACAAACCTCTTCACAGAAACTGATATAGGATGTGACAGTGTCCATATATTCATCCAGGCTGCCAGCTGAATTTTCAAAGACACTCCAGTCTGTGCAGTCTAAACAGCTTTGAAGTTCCATCTTGGCTTCATTGGTCCACTTTTTGACTGTTTTCACTGTTGGCTTCGCACATTTAAGTTCTTGCTTGTACGTCGGTATTAAGTGAATTAAGCAGTGATCAGACGAGCCCAGGGCTGCACGAGGTATAGCACGGTATGCGTTTTTTACCGTAGTGTAGCAGTGGTCTAAAGTATTATTTTCCCTGGTAGGACAGTCGATGTGCTGCTTGTATTTAGGGAGTTCGTGGTTGAGTTTAGCTTTGTTAAAGTCCCCGAGAATAATGAGGGATGAGTCCGGGTGTTTTTTTTTCAATTTCGTTGACTTGTTCGGCCAGCGTTAGCAATGCAGCGTTCGTGTTAGCTTGCGGTGTAATATAGACTCCAGCCAGTATAAACGATGCAAACTCACGTGGCGAGTAGAATGGTTTACAGTTCAAAAACAGCAACTCCAAATGGGGGCTGCAGTGTGTGCTGAGCACCGTGACGTCCGTACACCATTTTTCGTTGATATGGAGGCATATCCCGCCGCCTTTCGTTTTCCCCGATGATTCCATGTCGCGGTCCGCTCGATGAATGTTGAAGCCGGGAAGCATGACTGCGCCATCGGGTACAGCGTCGCAAAGCCAGGTCTCCGTGAAGCACATGGCCGCGGAACGTCTGAAGTCTTTACTGGTCTTTAACAGAAGATGAAGCTCGTCCATTTTGTTGGGTAGGGAGCGTACATTCGCGAGGTGGATCGACGGGAACGCCAATCTGTGTCCTCTCTTGCGGAGTTTCACCTGAATGCCGGCTCGTTTTCCTCTGTGGCGCCGCTTCCGCATCCATGCGCCGAAAACCGCGGACGCCGCTCCGGTGAGTAACTCGGGGGAAAAAAACTGAGCGGATTTTCGAAAGTTGGTGACAGAAAGTCCGGAGTAGCCTCCTTGATGGTTAGCAGGTCTCCCCTTGTGTAAGTGAGTCGTGTAAGGTCTCCAAAGACGGACGAAAAACACAAAAACAAAGACAATACTAGAGAGCGCGTTACCGAGGCGACCACACTGGTAGGCGCCATCTTGTCTCTAACTATATTGAGTTGAATACACTACAAAGACAAGATATTTCATGTTCAAACTGATAAACCTGATTGTTTTTCGCAAATAATCATTAACTTAGAATTTTATGGTTTCAACATGTTCCAAAAAAGCTGGGACAGGGTCATGTTTACCAGTGTGTTACATCACCTTTTCTTTTAACAACATTCAATAAACGTTTGGGAACTGAGGACACTAATTGTTGAAGCTTTGTAGGTGGAATTCTTTCCCATTCTTGGTTGATGTACAGCTTCAGCTGTTCAACAGTCCGTGGTCTCCATTGTATTTTAAGCTTCATAATACGCCACACATTTTCAATGGGAGACAGGTCTGGACTGCAGGCAGGCTAGTCTAGTACCCGCACTCTTTTACTATGAAGCCACGCTGTTGTAACACGTGCAGAATGTGGTTTGGCATTGTCTTGCTGAAATAAGCAGGGGAGTCCATGAAAAAGACGTTGCTTGGATGGCAGCATATGTTTCTCCAAAACCTGTATGTACCTTTCAGCATTAATGGTGCCTTCACAGATGTGTAAGTTACCCATGCCATTGGCACTAACATAGCCCCATACAATCACAGATGCTGGCTTTTGAACTTTGTGTCCATAACAGTCCGGATGGTTCTTTTCCTCTTTGGCCCACAGGACACGACGTCCACAATTTCCCCCAAAAATTTGAAATGTGGACTCGTTGGACCACAGAACACTTTTCCACTTTGCATCAGTCCATCTAAGATGAGCTTGGGCCCAGAAAAGCCAGCAGAGTTTCTTGGTGTTGTTGATAATCAACAAACAATCAAAACAGCTGAAAGGATTGTCGGTACCCCCCTACCCACCATTGAGGACTTGCACGCTGCCAGAACTAAGACAAGGGCGTGCAAAATCCTCTCGGACCGTCTGCACCCCGGTCACCAGCTCTTCCAGCTCCTTCCCTCAGGTAGGCGCTACCGATCAACGCAAACTAGAACTAGTAGACATTCCAACAGCTTCTTCCCTCTTGCGATCAACTTCTTAAACACCTAACCTATAATTCCATTACAACAAGCTGGAAAGTTTTTGACTTGAGTTCGTTGTCACATTTCTGTGGGGCCAATTATGTATTACTCGTGCACTCACTGTAGTTGTCTCGCCATGCTGGACTATTTGCATATACTGACCACTCATGCCAGAGTAGCATCTGCTCCATTTGCACACTGATTGAGGAGTATCTGTAACATTTGTACAACCAACATTGTCCCAGATGATCGCACTACTCGTCACTTTAAACCGCATACACTCCCTGAAGTCTCAGCACCCTTTGCACAATGGTCATTGCACCCGACTATTGCAATATTAGTCATTCGAACTGCTCTAAGTGCTAGAGGACTCTGCATCTTTTTGCACAATTGTTTTTTGTCAATGTCTTTATGTCTCCAAAGTGTTCTGTAAATTGACTGTCTGTTGTACTAGAGCGGCTCCAACTACCGGAGACAAATTCCTTGTGTGTTTTGGACATACTTGGCAAATAAAGATGATTCTGATTCTGATAAATGGCTTTTGCTTTGCATCATAGAGTTTCAAGTTGCACTTTGCGGATGTAGCGCCAAACTGTATTTACTGACATTGGTTTTCTGAAATGTTCCTGAGCCCATGTGGTGATATCCTTTACACATTGATGTCGGTTTTTGATGCAGTGCCGCCTGAGGGATCGAAGGACATGGGCATTCAATGGTGGTTTTCGGCCTTTGGTTTTACCCAATCATGGCACCCACCAGTTCCCAATTTGCCTGTTCACCTGTGGGATGTTCCAAACAGGTGTTTGATGAGCATTCCTCAACTTTCTCAGTCTTTTTTGCCACCTGTCCCAGCTTTTTTGGAACGTGTTGCAGCCATAAAATTCTAAGTTAATGATTATTTGCTAAAAACAATCAAGTTTATCAGTTTGAACATTAAATATCTTATCTTTGTAGTGTATTCAATTAAATATAGCTTGAACATAATTTGCAAATCATTGTATTCTGTTTTTATTTATGTTTAACACAACGTCCCAACTTCATTGGAATTGGCGTTGTATATCTCACAGTTTGGTTTTATCACAGTATTAATCTCACAGTACGTTAATTATTGCGATATCGTGGGAAAGCTCACGGTATTACAAGAAAACTCACAGTATTGCGGGAAGGTTCAGAGTACAGGTGGGGCAAAGAGGTGAAAGTTTTCCCACAGGTTTTTGTGAAAAAGACAGCTTAAAATCATATCTTACCCTGCACTTCTATCCCCGTCCATCTGTTTACATTCATATACTCTACCTCCAAAACAGTATTATTGCTGCAGCAATAATATAGTCTCACAATAACAAAACTGTCCAATGAGAAATTGTCTGTTCAATGATTTAGCAGTATTTACTGTATTGTCATATTTCTGTATTTTTAACATTAGAAATTCGATACTGCCTCCTAACTGAGATTTCTTTGCTTGAGTCCAAAAAGTTCAATTGAAGTCTTAAACGCAGGAGCACTCTTCAAGACATCCTCCGCTTAGTGATATTGTTGGATGATTTATTTTTCTGAGCAGCCTCTGTATTATGTTTTAATATGAAATGTGGACATTTAATTTGAAGAGAGGGAAGTATGTCAGACTTATTTTTGCATTGATATCTGTATTTGTATGGAGTGGACCTATTTCATTTTTGGGACTACTGTAATGTTTTGGTGGAGGGATAATGTTGTAATTCTCTCTCCATGTGATGTTCTTTCACCCACAACGTTCGACTTGAGATAAACACTCACTACTATTCCACGAAAGAGTGCTGCTGTTACAATATGCTTAATTAATTCGGCAGATCACCTCTCTAGGGGAAGCGGTGGTGGCGGCCCGTGGAGGGCCGGCTAGTGGGGGTTCCCGGTGGCGGCCACGCGAAGTGGTGGTGGTCCACTAGTAGCCGATCCCAGCCCGTGGGTCAGCGTTTGCTGGGATGGAAGCCAGTGCGAAGAACAAGGCGCCTTTCGCCCAATCGATTGTGACGCAACATTCAGACCGGCATAGCGGCTACGCTGTAGCCTTGGGAGGGACTCGGAGCACTGAGTTGTTTCTGCATCTCTCCCGACGCAGCCTTTTGATCACCACATGGTCAAATGGGTTCCGCGTCCAATCGGGTGCGTTTATACTTTTAATGAGGAAGTGGAGCATTGTAGTCTGGCTGTAGCAGCTGCATATAGCATATAGCCAGCCCAAAACAAAATTTTAAACACAACGGTTCATTATTTTATACCGAGACAAGACCACAACGATATCGAGGCACTTTTAATTTTGCGGTATCGTGAATATTGTTACATAACACAATATTTCACTCTGTGTGTAGTGCATCTCTATAATGAGTTTAAGTTTTTGAATTCAACTTTCTAATTAAA
The DNA here is from genome assembly GCF_024500275.1 of Phycodurus eques. NCBI lineage: Eukaryota > Metazoa > Chordata > Actinopteri > Syngnathiformes > Syngnathidae > Phycodurus > Phycodurus eques. The sequence continues at coordinate 18,480,900 of NC_084527.1, read as the reverse complement.
GATTGATACACTTTTCTAATTCATTGAGATTTTCCTGTATTCTATGCAAGAGCGCATACCTCAGCATGCACCCATTTTCTCAAGTGACGTAGTGGACTAGTGGTGATATGCTAATTAAGTTCCGGGTTCCGGTCCCTATGTAGTTGTCTAGTATTATTGTGTATTACAGTATTTTGTCTCTAAACACTTTTTACGTTCCCTGATATTTTCCTTTTCAAAAATTGTTGACTGTCCGCGATAACGTGGTTCCAACTAGGGCTGTGAAAAAAAGTCGTCTAACTCTGCTAAGTTGACCACAAAAATTGGTTGACGCAAAAATGTCCGCCTCAAGGCAGTAAAAAATATTAATAAATGCATATTTGGGCTGCCCAGAACCATTTGGCCACAGTCCATGTTTACTGCATAAATATTTGGTGCAAACGGATTATTACTATTGGGCGAGTTAAAAACATTGCCAAAAACGACAGTTAGCAGTTAGTGGTACAGTTAGCAGTTAGTGGTAGTTAGCATTTTATTTTTTTAACCTAAAATGGTCATCGATAGCGCGCTAATGCTATTTGCGAATGCTAACTGTTAAGCAAAGCCTGATTTTGTCTCAAATTCTGTATAGAGTTTATACCAGCAATGTCAAACGTACAGCCCGTTGGCCAGAACCGGCTCATCAGGGGGTCCAATCCGGGCCGTGAGCCTTGTTCTGCCCGTCAGGCAAATTTGAGTTGATATACATACACACTATTATTTTGAAACTCATGGTTTTATTTTGACACAAGCACCGTAGAACCGGAAGTATTGTAAGTCGAGTGTTGTGACATGCATGAAGCTGAGAGAGAGAGGCAAACGATTGAACAAGCGGGGCACACCACCAATCCATATGCAGTACGAGAGTGAGGATTTGTGTGAAGCAATGCCTATATACGTATCATATCATGTATTGTTTGTTTGGAAGAGTGAGTCTACAGGGAGAAGAGATAGCGAGGGTGGAGGAAGTTAAATACTTGGGGTTAACAGTCCAGAGCAATGGTGAGTGTGGTAAAGAATTGAAGAAACGGATCCAAGCAGGTTGGAACGGGTGGAGGAAGGTGTCAGGTGTGTTATGTGACAGAAGAGTCTCTGCTAGGCAAAGGACAAAGTTTATAAGACGGTGGTGAGGCCTGCCATGATGTACGGATTAGAGACAGTGGCACTGAAGGGACAACAGGAAGCAGAGCTGGAGGTGGTGGACGGAAATGAAGATGTTGAGGTTCTCTCTAGGAGTGACCAGGTTGGATAAAATTAGAAATGAGCTCGTCAGAGGGACGGCCAAGGTTAGATGTTTTGGAGACAAAGTTAGAGAGCACAGACTTCGATAGTTTGGACACGTCCAGATGAGAGGGAGTGAGTATATTGGTAGAAGCATGATGAGGATGGAGCTGCCAGGCAAGAGAGCTAGAGGAAGACCAAAAAAAAAAGTTGATAGATGTAGTAAGGGAAGACATGAGGGCAGTTGGTATTAAGAGTGCAGGATGCAGGAGATGGGCTTATATGGAAAAGGATGACACGCTGTGGCGACCACAAACAGGACATGCCGAAAGGAAAGGAATATCATGAATTATTTGTTCAATAATTTCATGAGCATATGTGCGCGTGCAGTTACAAACGAGTTTGTGAACTTAATTGGGACATGGGTATATTAAAGCCTAGATAAAAATAGTTGGGTTATGTCAGATAAACAAATCCTGCGAGTGACTCGCTGTGGCGGAGACCCCTGGCAGGGATTAGCTGTAAATCACTTCTTTAGTGAGATGTAGGCACCAAGCCAATTTGATGTATGGTCATAGTTGGAGAGGGGTTGCTCATTGTGCAGATGAATCCTAACCTCATATAGATTCGTTATTTGTGTTTTCAGATTTTTATGGCAAGCTAGTGGGTGACTATTAAATAATCAGCTAATTTCAGTTTCTAGTTTGCAATTACTGTGATTCTGTACAGGTATGTTTTTAGTAGACATAGATATAACATTAATTTTGTCTTCATTATTTTAGTTTCACTCTGTCAATCTGCCTGTATACATTTACAATTCAGGTGGATAACTGGGCTTTTATTCTGAAAAGTTCCCACTTTAGTTTGTATGGTGTGATGAGTCAGTTTAGCCTTTCAAGATTTTCAGATGGAGGTGGAACTGTTTGTAGATTTAAAATGATTTCTAAATAAGTTGTTTTATAAAAGGTACATACATCCACTGTGATCTGTATATTGCAACTGTCAATGAAAACAGTGATTCATAATATTGTTGAAAATTGCAAAAAAATTTATGACGACATTTGAGATTGCTCATATGATTTAAACAAGATTTGAGACAAGATAATACTCAATATTTGTGAATATTTCCCAAAGCTAGTTGTAATTATGGGCACCCCAAAAATGTTAAAACATTGAAACGTCGTAATCTGTAGCCTATTAGGCCACAGATCTACTGGACCGGCCCCTCTTGAGATCAAATTGGGGTGACTGTGGCGCGCGAACTAAAATGAGTTTGACACTGCTGGTTTATACCATAAACTCAGTACCAACATATGCAGTTTAAGGATAGAGGTCCAGCCCTCATAAATGACAATAAAATGCATGTTGGTGGGGGAAAAAAAAAAAAAAAAAAAAAGACTCACTAACTCAACATAATGTCTATAGGATAATCGATTGTAAAAAGATTCAATAGTGACAGCACGAAACCAGACCGATGTGACAAGTGTACTGTATAACCAAATCACTTATTTTGGCGTTTTGCGACTTCGTCAAAATAGATTAGCAATTACCATGGCATCCCCATTTTCCAGCCATCCATTTTCTGTACCGCTTATCCAAGAGGCGGGGTACACCCTGAACTGGTTACCAGCCAGTCGCAGAGGACATAGAAACAAACAACCATTCATACTCACATTCACACCTACGGGCAATTTAGAGTCTTCAGTTAACCTACCACGCATGTTTTTGGGGTGTGGGAGGAAACCCACGCAGGCACGGGGTGAACATGTAAACTCCACACAGGCGGGGGTGGGATTTAAACCCCGGTCCTCAGAACTGTGAGACAAATGTGCTAATCAGTCTTTCACCGTTCCGCCGCACCCCCATCTTTCTCCTGTTAATTACTCCTTATCCTTCCTTGGTGATACGATACCTGTCAAAGTGTAGCTTATTTGCTGCCATGGATGCGATGATGAGTGACTTATGCTGCGTTGACAATGGACTCGAAGCAAACATTTGCCTCTGCGGCTCAGGATAGTATTTAGCAGCGTTCACTGTATCTTGTAGGTAGCTAGGTCGGCACATAAATAGCATTCCCTTGTATTACCCGAACAGTGGAAAGCAGTGAGGTTGGGCGACTGTTCAACGTGGATGCACAATTTTTATTTTTATTTTTTGTATTTTTTATTTTTTGGGGGGTGGGGCCTATTTTACTACTACTTACTGACTAACACGACTGTGTGCTAGTCGTTGTTTTTGCTTGCGTCTGAACAATATCCTGTTTCGGCCATTTTATTTCTGTACCAAAAATATTTCAGTACGTAACCGAAAATGCACTTTTGGGTCATTTTCCAGCCGAAACATTTCAGAGGCCACAATTTGTATGCATCACTAGTCGATAAAAAACAGTAACAATGCAAAACATTGTTTAATGTCTTGTAAAACATTTAAAACACATACAGCACTACCTTTTCATCACACGTGATAAGTAAAAGGTCTTTTGTTCATGAAAAATTCCTCAATATCAACTTAAAAAAACAATAGAACCTTGCCTAAAATAAAATTAGTCTAAGCGTGTAAAACATGGCTTAGTGTAATATAAAACGTTAAAAACATGCATGTACAGTTGAACCACATTTTGGTCATGTGACATGTCTTCTTTCTTTCCTTTCGACTTGTCCCGTTAGGGGTCACCACAGCGTGTCGTTTTAAGCCTATTTCCTGCATCCTGCACTCTTAACACCAACTGCCCTCATGTCTTCCCTCACAACATCCATAAACCTTCTCTTTGGTCTTCCTCTAGCTCTCTTGCCAGGCAGCTCCATCCTCATCATCCTTTTACCAATATACTCACTATCTCTCCTCTGGACGTGTCCAAACCATCAAAGTCTACTCTCTCTAACTTTTTGTCCAAAGCATCTAACATTGGCTGTCCCTCTGATGAGCTCATTTCTAATTTTATCCAACTTGGTCACTCCTAGAGAGAACCTCAACATCTTCATTTCCGTCCTCCAGCTCTGCTTCCTGTTGTCTCTTCAGTGCCAATGTCTCTAATCCATACATCATGGCTAGCCATGTCTTATAACCTTTGTCCTTCATCCAAGCAGACTCTTCTGTCACATAATACACCTGACACCTTCCTCCACCCGTTCCAACCAGCTTGGATCCGTTTCTTCACTTCCAACACACTCACCATTGCGCTGGACTGTTGACCCCAAGTATTTGAAGTCCTCCACCCTTGCTATCTCTTCTCCCTGTAGCCCCACTCTTCCCCCTCCACCCTTCTCATTCATGCACATATATTCTGTCTTACTTTGGCTAATTTTCCTTCCTCTCCTTTCCAGTCCATGCCTCCACATTTCTAACTGTTCCTCCACCTGCTCCCTGCTTTCACTGCAGAGCACAATGTCATCTGCAAACGTCCTGGTCCATGGAGATTCCAGTCTAACCTCATCTGTCAGCCTATCCATCACCACTGCAAACAGGAAGGGGCTTAGGACTGCTCCCTGATGCAGTCCCACCTCCACCTTAAACTCCTCTGTCACACCTACAGCACACCTCACCACTGTTCTGCTGCCCTCATACATGTCCTGTATTATTCTAACATACTTCTCTGCCACTCCAGACTTCCGCATGCAGTACCACAGTTCCTCTCTGGGTGTTCTGTCATAGGCTTTCTCTAGATCCACGAAGATACGATGTAGCTCCTTCTGACATTCTCTGTAGTTTTCCAAACAACATCCTCAAGGCAAATAATGCATCTGTGGTACTCTTTCTAAGCATGAAACCATACTTTTGCTCGCAAATACTCACTTCTGTCCTGAGTCTAGCCTCCACTACTGTTTGCCATAACTTAATTGTGTGGCTCATCAACTTTATTCATCTATAGTACCCACAGCTCTGCACATCACCCTTGTTCTTAAAAATGGGCACTAGGACACTTTTCCTCCATTCCTCAGGCATCTTCTCACCTGCTAGAATTCTGTTAAAAAAGCTGGTCAAACACTCCACAGCCACCTCTCCTAGGGGCTTCCATACCTCCACAGGAATGTCATCAGGATCATGTCATGTGACAAGTAAATGGTCTTTTGTTCACAAAACGTTGTTCAATACCGACTCAGAAAAAAAGGGAGTTGAAACCGAGAAAAATTAAATCACTAAAAGCTCAAAACATATTTTGTCATAAAAAGAAAAACACTTAAACAGACATACAACACTACTGCAAATGACCTTTTGTGAACAAAAAGTTGCTGTAGAAAAATAAGTAGAACCCTAGTGAAATAAAATAAAAGCAGAAAGTATTTTTTAATGTTATGTATAATTTAAAAAATTTACAGCACTACCTTTTGAGCACAAGTGACGAGTAAATGGTCTTTGTTCACAAAAAGTTGCTCAATACTAACACTGAGAAGAACTGAAAGTATAAACCTAGCAAATTAAAACCGGTAACAGTGCTCAAAGTGACTGAATGCAAACATAAAACACACATATCACACAACCTTTTGATGACAAATAAGAATATGGTGCTGAGCTAGCGTGCTAAGCTAAGATAGCCTGCTCATCCTTTTGATGCTTCTTGTAAACGGATGGACTTCAATGGAGGCCATCAGTCGCAAAGATCAAAATTTAAAAGCATTTGTTCACAATAAGTTGCTTTTCATTCTGTCTGTGTTAGGCAAATCCCATCTGGCTATCGTTCAGAAGGTGAACAATGAGGGCGAGGGTGACCCGTTCTACGAGGTTCTGGGTCTGGTCACACTGGAGGACGTCATCGAGGAGATCATCAAGTCGGAGATTCTGGATGAGTCGGACCAGTACAGTGAGTCACCAATTAACGTTATGGGGATCTCTTTAGCTTGAGCTCTTTAGTGTGCTTAATTTTGTGGTCACATTTGTTTTCTCAGCTGACAACCGCACCAGGAAGAAGGTAGCGCCCAACAAGAATAAGAGGGACTTCTCGGCCTTCAAGCACGAGAGCGAGTCCAAGGTGAAGATCTCACCTCAGCTGTTGCTGGCAGCCCACCGCTTCCTGGCCACAGGTGGGAGATATGTTTAAATAGTCATATTTAATGTTCTATGTGGCTTTCACGTTACCATATTTACATCGTATTTATAGGTTTGTGTAGTTCTAATGTAACATCCTAGTATTTAATAGTCTGCACCTCTAATGTACCATGCAGTATCTCTTGTGTAACATTTAATTAATTGTCAACAATAACAACAATACAAGTAAACCACCAAAATGTGCGTCTCTTTACATTTCAATGAAAACTATAACTTGCTTTTCCCTTGACTTATCGCCATTTTGTACCATGGCTGCGCCCTACCGAGTGCCACTCGGCTAGCGTCCTAAGCTAAGATAGCGATACCGAGTACTGAGTATCTCTACGAGTCCACGTGTCAGTGTAGTATGCTCTTAACGACAGACACGTGTTTTGCTGTTGCGGTGATGGGTTCCCTCACAGTTATGTTTGTAGAGCCTACTGCTTCTTTGTCTGCGGCGTGGGTGCCCTTGCTGCAACCTTCTTTCACTCCATTCAGCCGTGTTTGCATTGCATGTGATAAGTTAGCTATTCTCCAATACGGCCATATCATATGGCAGGAATGGGCAACTGGTGGCCCACGGGACACCCACTCTATTAGTGGCCCCTCAGTTAATCTTGGAACATTATAAAAATGCTTCCTCCACTATACAGGAAGTCCATTTATTTTCGTACTCATACATTATATAGAATCATTAAACATTTGGAAAAATACTTTTCAGTGTGCAAATTCCTGGCGAATTTGTACATTAAAAATCATTTTCATGGTTTCTTAATTGTGTGTGATGTCATATTCTTATCTCTAGAGATGGTGAACTTTGTTTACTATAAACTCTAATCATTAAAATTCTACATATATACAACCCCAATTCCAATTAAGTTGGGACGATGTGTTAAACATAAAAAAACAGAATACAAGATTTGCAAATCATGTTCAACCTATATTTAATTGAATACACTACAAAGAAAATATATTTAATGTTCAAACTAATAAACTTCATTGTTTTTAGCAAATAATCATTAACTTAGAATTGTATGGCTGCAACATGTTCCAAAAAAGCTGGGACAGGGTCATGTTTACCACTGTGTTAAATCACCTTTTCTTTTAACAACATTCAATAAACGTTTGAGCACTGAGGACATTGTTTAAGCTTTGTAGGTGGAATTATTTCCCATTCTTGCTTGATGTACACCTTCAGCTGTTCAACAGTCCGGGGTCTCCGTTGTAGTATTTTACGCTTTATAATGGGCCACACATTTTCAATGGGAGACATGTCTGGACTACAGGCAGGCCAGTCTAGTACCCGCACTCTTTTACTACGCTGTTGTAACACGTGCAGAATGTGGTTTAGCATTGTCTTGCTGCAATAACCCTAACCCTAACCCATGGAAAAGACGTCCACAATTTTCAAAAACAATTTGAAATGTGGACTCGTCGGACCACAGAACACTTTTCCACTTTGCATCCATCTTAGATGAGCTCGGGCCCAGAGAAACCGGCGGCGTTTCTGGGTGTTGTTGATATATGGCTTTTGCTTTGCATAGTAGAGTTTCAAGTTGCATTTACGGAAGTAGCGTCATACTGTATTTACTGACATTGGTTTTCTGACGTGTTCCTGAGACCATGTGGTGATAACCTTTACACATTGATGTCGGTTTTTGATGCAGTGCCGCCTGAGGGATCGAAGGTCACGGGCATTCAATGTTGGTCTTTGGCCTTGCCACTTACATGCAGTGATTTCTCCAGATACTCTGAACCTTTTGATGATGTTATGGACCGTAGATGATGAAATGCCCAAATGCCCAAAATGCCCAATTGTACGTTGAAGAACATTGTCCTTAAACTGTTCGACTATTTTCTCATGCACTTGTTCACAAAGAGGTGAACCTCGCCCCATCTTTCCTTGTGAATGACTGAACAATTCAGGGAAGCTCCTTTTATACCCAATCATGGCACCCACCTGTTCCCAATTAGCCTGTTAACCTGTGGGATGTTCCAAACAGGTGTTTGATGAGCATTCCTCAACTTTCTGTCTTTTTTGCCACCTGTCCCAGCTTTTTTGGAATGTGTTGCAGCCAAAAAATTCTAGGTTAATGATTATTTGCTAAAAACAATAAAGTTTATCAGTTTGAACATGAAATATCTTGTCTTTGTAGTGTATTCAATTAAATATTGGTTGAACATGATTTGCAAATCTTTGTATTCTGGTTTTATTTATGTTTAACACAACGTCCCAACTTCATTGGAATTGGGTTGTATTAAAAAAAAAATCTTCTATTGGTCGATCTCAACTATACTACTATACTACAGTCAGTCACTGTCACAATCTTTAAATACGAATGAATGATGATGATGATGATAATAATAATATAATAATAATTTTATTTATGAAGCACCTTTTAAAACATGTCCACAAAGTGCTTTGACAGACAGAATAAAACACAGTACACACCAAACATCACGATCGCATATCATAAAGATAAAACAGAACAAAAAACAGTGAAACCCCAGGCAATGAAGCCCCAAGCAATGCAAGAACCCAGCTTGTCCAACTGAGACCAAGAGGGCAGATGTAGAATATTAACATAGATTGGTACGTACTTCTAAAAGCCCATACGAACAGCATGATAACATAAAATCGATTAATAAATTCATTCATTCAGTCATCTTCCGTTCCGCTTCTCCTCACTAGGGTCGTGGGCGTGCTGGAGCCTATCCCAGCTATCTTCGGGCGAGAGACGGGGTACACCCTGAACTGGTCGCCAGCCAATCACAGGGCACATATCAACAAACAACCATTTGCACTCACATTCACACCTATGGGCAATTTAGAGTTTTCAATTAACTTACCACGCATGTTTTTGGGATGTGAGAGGAAACCGGAGTGCCCGGAGAAAACCCACACAGGCACGGGGAGAACATGCAAATTCCACACAGGTTGGGCCAGGATTTGAACCCCGGACCTCAGAACTGTGAGGCAGTTGTGCTAACCATTCGCACACCGTGCCGCCCCATTAATAAATAAATGAATAAAAAGATAAGTACATCTAAAAACACAAAAACAACAAAATATGATAGATGGTGGATAATAAGACAAAACAAATGTAACCCCAAATAAATTCTACTTTACCAAGGGCGAGCTGAATAAATCTGCTATTACAAAGTGCAATCACGAATTGCAGCTTAATGGAAGAGAATGCACTTAATGCATAAAATGCAAGAACATTAGGCTGTAATCACCGACGTTTCATTTGAAAATGGCTGTCAATGTAGTGAATTGTCAAGGAAGGGTACATCTCCGTTGTTCTGCTTGATTGGTCAGTCGTGCACGGTCACAAACTGCAAAGAACTCGACAGTTGTGATTTCCGTCTGTATTTACTTCTGCCGTTTTTTTTACTGCGGTCAGCAGGCCAGCCGAAAAGTTGAAGACAAGGCAATTAAGGCAGCTGCTACAACGATTGTTCATAATGTTCCCGTGACATTACGCCTCTCCGCCAACGTGCTGAGAGGGCCAACTTCAAAAAAAAAGCTTCATATATTACTAGGGCATCAATGCCATTTTTAACGGTTATTTTCAGTGCCAGCCCTGAATGAAGCTTTAACCATACGTTCGCTCCCTGGTGGCTGGCTAACTAGATTGGGGATGTTGCTATAAATAAAGCACTTTTCCTATGCAGCAGTGCCCGCATTTTAAATCTAAAAAATCGCCGACGATCAGGCTCATTTAATCATGGCATCCAAAACTGTGATCACGATTAAAATTCTATTACTTGTGGAATTACTTTGGAATTAACTGTTGCTAACCACATTCGCACTGTGTATGTATGTGTGTGTGTACGTGTACGTGTGTGCGTAGAGGTGACCCTGTTCAACCCAGCTCAGATCTCCGACAAGGTGCTGCTGCGTATACTGCGGCACCCCGACGTCATCCAGGAGATCAAGTTCAACGAGAGCGACAAGCGCTCACCGCATCACTACATCTACCAGAGGGGAAAATCTGTTGACTACTTCATACTCATACTGCAGGTAAAACGTTGTCCATGCAATCTTCTGTACACCTCTAATGTATCACAATTACTTAATTAACAATGCTCTGTATGCCTCTAATGTGCCATATTAGTACATCAGATTTAGTGGTCTATGCTAATGATTCTCAACTGGTGGGTCGGGACACAAACGTGGATTGCGGATCCATTTTTTGTGGGTAGTGGACAGCGAGGACAAACATTTTTTTTTTTTTTTTTTTTTAACCTTTCATGTTCAGTTGCATGGCCATGCAGAATGGTGGATTTGTATGCCTTTTGTGCTGGAACAGTTTTGCTGTCCAACAGGGGAGTTTGAAATACTTCCTCTGCTTATTATTATCATTTTTTAATTATTCTGATGTTGATTGAAAATGCAGCCAGACAGAAATGGGATGTAGGGAATGGACAGAGGGACAGAACGGACAAGGGGAATAGCGGTGCCAACCACAGCAGAACAATAGTTAGACAGTCTAGAAATTTGACTACAAGCAACATTACAAAGTCAAATTGCATTCTTATTTGTGAATGGGGGGTGCACCTATTAGTGAATAAACACCATATCACATGCATGTTAGTCAACTGGTGTACGGAGTTGCTGTGCTGGCACATCAGGAAAGGGCGGGCCCGGACCCCTCCACCCACAAGGGGAGGCCGAGTCAGTGCGATCCTGACGGAGAGAAGCAACCCAAGACCATCACACTACCACCACCATGTTTGACTGTTGTTATGATGTTCTTTTTCTGAAATGCTGTGCTACATTTACGCCAGATATAACAAGAGACACACTTTCCAAAAAGCTCAACTTTCATCTCGTCAGTCCATATCATATTCTCCCAAAGGTCTTGGGAATGAATCAGATATGTTGTTTGCAAAAGTAAGACGAGCCTTTGTTCTTTTTGGTCAGCAGTGGAAGCCTTGGAACTCTGCCATGGATGCCATTTTTGACCAGTCTCTTCCTTATTGTTGTGTCATGAACACTGACTTTTACTGAAGCAAGGGAGGACTGTAGTTCTTTAGAAGTTGTCCTGAGTTCCTTTGTGGCCTCCTGGATGAGTCATTGCTGTTTTCTTGGGGTAATCTTTGTAGGCCAGCCACTCTTGGGAAGGTTCACCACTGTTCCATGTTTTTCTCCATTAGGCTCTCCCTGTGGTTCACTGGAATCCTTCGCTTTAGAAATGGCTTTTGTTACACTTTCCAGAATGATGGATGTCAATTACTTTATTTCTCGACTGTTCTGGAATTTCTTTGGATGGTGTCAGTTTGTTTAGATCTTTTGTCTGACTTGATATTGTCGGGACATTCTGTTTAAGTGATTTCTTGATGGAACAGTCTGAAGGTAATCAGGCTTGGGTGTGATCAGTGAAAATTAACCAAAAATTGTGATATGACACCATTATTTCCCTTAATAAATTGAATCACCATTTAAAAACAGCATTTTAAGTTCACTTGGGCTATATTTGTTTAGTTACATTTGTTTGATGATCTTAAACATTAAAGTGGGGGAAATTGCAAAAATATAAGAAATTGAGAAGGGGGCCAATGATGCTTGCAATTCATAAAAACTATCCATCCATCCATCCATCCATTTTCTGAGCCGCTTCTCCTCACTCGGGTCGCGGGCGTGCTGGAGCCTATCCCAGCTGTCATCGGGCAGGAGGCGGGGTACACCCTGAACTGGTTGCCAGCCAATCGCAGGGCACATACAAACAGACAACCATTCGCACTCACAGTCACACCTATGGGCAATTTAGAGTCTCCAATTTATGCATGTTTTTTGGGATGTGGGAGGAAACCGGAGTGTCCGGAGAAAACCCACGCAAGCACGGGGAGAACATGCAAACTCCACACAGTCGGGGCCGGGGATTGAACCCGGGTCCTCAGAACTGTGAGGCTGACGCTCTAACCAGTCGGCCACCGTGCCGCCTCATAAAAACTAAAGTATTTAATTTTGTATACCAAATCATTTGCATTACAAATGGTTGTCTTTTGCCATTTTCCCACTGTTCGCACCTGTAGTCGTGCTGCTGGATCCTTCCTCCACTGAAAAGATCTGTCAGCTTTGCACATTTTGGTTCACATCTAGTGTGGGGGTAGGGGCTCGGAGATGAACTGCTTGGGGCTTGTCTGCTGCTAAACAACAATTGTTGGTTGCACCACGTACGGCACAACAGCAAGGGTCCGACGAAGTCACAAATCATATACACATGCTGCAGACTATAATCTATACCAGTACTCCAACCGGGACACTCGGCTTGGCATGCATGGCGCACGAGACCGATGCGGTCATGCACGTATTTGTTGACATAAGGCTACCCTATAACTCATCTTGTATTTGTTGGATAGCAATTTGTATGTTTGTATGTGTTATATTTTATTATAAAATGGCTGTGTGGATTGGTAATTTTATAGGAATTATCATATTTATAAAAAAATAATTTTAAAAAAATGATGCTTGCCCAGGTCGGCCTGGAATGGACAGGCCGTCCAGGAGTTGTCCCGAAATTCCCTATTGCCACCCCACCCCTGGCGTCACAGACAGACCAGTATGCCATTGTGTCTTGCCAGTGGGTGGCCACCACCTAACTACTATATATTGACGCTGGCCTGGCCGCTACTTTTATTCATTTTAAATGACAACTGTGAGCGGTCAACTCATCTAAACTACTGGTGAGCAAACCAGCTAGTCTGCACCTACCTTGTAAAGTCTGGTAAGCTGGTAAACTCCTCCCGCCGCAAGTCACCCACAATTTCTTTTTGCACGCAACATTATTAATGCTGCTACATTTGTCACGGGAATAAAACCATAAAGTTGTTTCCCCGAGTGACGTCACGTGTGAGCCTCAAAATTACGTTCGTGCCTGCGTGTGTGTGTTGGGGGGGCTATACCGCTAACTGCATAGATTGCCCGCTAATTTGTCTCTCGTTTTCATTTCACTCGTTATAACAAACAGTCATGTGCAAAGGTTAGCTAGCAAATTTATCTATCTATCCATCCACCCATCCATCCTTCCTTCCTTCCTCCCTCCCTCCCTGATAGCTGGGATAGGCTCCAGCACGCCCGCGACCCTAGTGAGAAGCGGCTCAGAAAATGGATGGATGGATGCTTGTTACAGACAAACTTCTTGTTCATAATAAAATACTTTGCAAATATATCTCGAGTCACTGTCAATGTTGACTTATTACGAAACTATGTTCTGCCATGGCCATGCTTTACCTCCTCAAAAAAAGGGTGCGACCAAATCATGTGCAACCAACTGAAAAAGCTGGTCACACCAGTGCTACTAGTGCAACAGTTAGTGTAGAGCCCTGAATTTGGTAACATTCTAGAGCTCTGAATGGTCTGTACATCGCTAATGTATCATATTTCTAACATACTTAATGGCCCACGCACCTCTAATGTTCCATATTTCCATAAGCATATGATCTGTGTGACTCTAAAGTACCATATTTACACCATTGTAAATGGTCTGTTCACCTCTAGTCCACCATATTCAACCATGCTTAATGGTCTTTGCACCTCACGTACCAAATATACTGTACATCAAATGTAATGGTTTGTACACCACGGATTCTCAGCATTTCTTGTGACTAATGGTGACAGTAAATGCCATGTTGGAATGGGTTCCTAAATTGCGAATTTCTACCTGCGTTTGTTGCATCAACAAAAAGGATGGTAGCCGTGATTTGCTGATTTGGAAACATCTTTAGGAATGTGTTCTGTTTGTGTGCATTTTTCCATTAGTGATGTGGCCAGTGTGAATGTGAATGTGATGTGCTTTCTCCCTTGCTCACTGTTAACACCACATTGTCTAAGTGAATTGACTTGTCAACAAAAAGCAGTCTTAGGTGTGTGTTGTTTTAATGTTTTACATTCGCGCTGTTACTGCTCATATTTTTGCTCATATTGTCATTGACTTCATAATACACTCAGCGGGGCCGGTATTGACCAACTTTTTGAAAACAAATGACTTTGATTTGATGTCATACAAAATACAAATCGATAATCAACAATGTTGACCATAATGAATTTTGATAATTAAAAATGTTGGCAACGAATTTCATTATTGATTTGTTGTGTCGTGCTATTATTATGTCAGTCACCCGTTGCATCGTATTATTATTATTACACGTGTAGCGTGATCCTGCCATAAAACGTCACAAGAAGAACAAAGGGTAGTTGAAGTCGTGACACATGGAGTTTGTTTTTGTTTGGTTTTTTTCCTTACATGACTTGGGCCGAGAAAGTGGTCCAATTTGTTAGAGCATTTCACTCTACACAATGCTAGACAATGTTTTGCTTGCAGCTTAGCTTTGCAAAGCATGGCAACGGCGCAGCACGGGCATGACACAACAATTGAAATGAAAATTTTTTTTTTTTTTTTTTTTTTCCACCCTGCTGCCAGGTCGGCATTGCAATGAAAATGTGGTCTGAAATAACTTAACTGGATAAATAAAGGTTAAATAAATGTTGGTGTCATTGATGAGGAGGATCAAATAAGCTCAGTAGCAGTGTGGATGTGCACAGCAGTTTGATAGCGATATATACTGTAGATAGCGATCAATACTCCAAATAAGAAGCAAAACAATCTTGTTTCAAGCAGTTTATTTGTCACTCCCAGTTGTAGTTTACTGTAAAACAGACACGTGAAGCAAAAAGAGTCCAAAATTGAAGTAATATACAGTAAGAAACCATGTTTTGACATGCTCACAAAAAAATTGCACCGGTGCTACTGTAATTGTAATCCTTCAAACAAAACAAATGCCGCAGCCCCGACTGACTTATCCTCTGGTATAATAAATGATATTAAAGAGACGGAAAACCACTTCATGTCGACATGCTTTGCTCTTCAACATACTGTACAATGAAGCGCATCGACACAGCAATACGGTGGTGGGGTGGGTGACTACGGCATTCGGGAATTGACAACCTTTTTTTGTAACATCTTTATTGAACATATACAAATAAAAAATCAACACGAGTCTATTGAGAGAGTGGCAAAAAAAAAAAAAAAAAAAAGCCACAATTAAACAAGGAATGTACAATGTAGATGTTCAAAAGGAGTAAGAGGAAATAAAGAACTTATCAGGTCATTAACTTAAAGGGACAATGCGTAGGAATCACTCCTATCTATCGTTGAAATTGTGTATTGCATCCAAGCGAATAGTGCACTCTAGCACCTCAGTTTTCCAAACATGCAGTGCAACAGTGGTATCCATCGCAGATCAAAAACCCTCAAAGATAGGAAAATATCAAATATTGTATAGCATACATGTAAGTTTTGGGGTCTTGGTCCATGGCCTATTGTCAAGCATTTTGACAAAATGTATCGTTTTAAAATTATTCATAAGTTGTTACTTTAAGAGCTCTGGAATGTTCATGCCCCAACCTGTTTGTACACTTTTCTGTACTGTTGATTTTAAATAATGCCCTGTTTTTCAATAATAGGAGACTTTAAGACAATAAGACTTTGATTTGGATCTTTTGATGTTGACCGCTGTTAGTGCTTTTATTTTGCAGGGGTTATACTTCTTGCTGTCCTCTCCACTAGTTTCAGTATTGACCAACCTTTTTTGAACAAATAACGTAATAAAAGGTTTTTGATTTGTTGTTTATTCACAAAAAGTTGTTCAGTGACTTGGTTACGATTCCCGTATTAGCTGCTTGTGTGTGGTTACGATTCCCGTATTAGACTTCTTGTCCCTTGTGAACAAAAGGTTGTCTTGCAGGTATATGTGTTAGTCACTAAGCACAGGGTGGCAACACCCATGCACTCAGTCGTGCACACATACACACACGCACACACATTTTAATCTTTGTTGGAGAGACACTTGACTCCCTTGTGAGTTATTAAACACCGATTTTGAACTTTGGCCACACATGCACACACACACACACACACTAAAACAGTTGCAGCTCTGCATGCCATTGAGGCTCGGGTAGGGAGTGATGCGATTGGACCCCCTAGGCCAAATATTTCACCTTGTCACATGGTTCTTCTAACATTCTCTGGTGTATGATGAGACAATGATTGTGATTTCAAATTGTAGTATTGTAGTAAAGGGGACTACAGGCCACAAGTGGGCGATCCAGATAAAGGTGCAGCAGTTCAAGAAATGTTACGATCCACTCGATTTCGGGCCATGGGTTTTAGCTTTGGCCAGTTGATGCAGTTAAAAAAAGCGTGACTTTACAACTGAACTAATCTGAGCATGAAATTTTAGATCAGTATCCACTCACTCCTAGATTTGTTACGGTGGGTTTTAATCAGAATCATCTTTATATGCCAAATATGTCAAGAACGGAATTTAGGTAGTTGTAGCCGTTCTAGTATGACAACAGACAGTCACTGTGACAAAATATACTATAAATTGTAAGTCAACTGTTTAAGAAGTGAATGGCAAGAGGGAAGAAGTTTCATGGCCACAGGTGTCAGGGCGACAGGCCTGTAGTCATTCAGACCCAAGATTGCAGGTCTCTTGGGGACTGGGATGATGGTGGAGTGTTTGAAACAGGATGGTACTTCACAGAGTTCCAGAGATCTGTTGAAGAATGGGGTGTGAAGACTGGAGGGAGCTGGTCCGCGCAGACTTTGAGGCAGGATGGAGACACAAGATCTTGTTGATCTTTTGTTGTTTGAAGATGCGTCTCACATCCTGTTTGTGGATGGTCAATGCAGAAGGGGATGTCAGAGGTGTGATGCTTGTCGTCGGGGGTGCGGCTGAATGGGTGTAGGGTGTGAAAAGTATCCTTTTCAAATCTGCAATAGAAGGTGTGCAAGTCGTCAGCTAGTCCTTTATTTTTCTCCGCTTGGGGGAATGGTTGCTTGTAGTTAGTGATTGTAATCTACGCCAGACTGATGCAGAGTCGTTAGCAGTAAACTGGTTTTCCATTTTTTATGCATACCGTAATTTCTCATGTATAACCAATCATGTATAATACGCACCCCCAAAGTTGACCTCAAAATTCTGGAAAACCCTTCTACCGCTGTATAATACATTTTTACAATGCATGATTTTGTTGATATGATCAAATTACCTGTATTTCATTAGTTTTTTAAAAGAATTATTCTGAAGTTAAACACTTTATTTGAACTTGTAATACTTTCTTTTTATTTGCTTGCTCTTATTTTGAAATTCACAGCCCTACTTTTATTTAGTAAATGAGAAAACACACAGTTGTGCTCATATGTTTGAATACCCAGGCAGAATTTGTAAGATGGGTACAATTCTTTAAAGAAAACATGAAGGGCCAGGTAAAGCACATTTCATTGTATTTTAATGGGATTCAAATTAAACTGTCAAGCATTTCAGAAAAGCATTATCATTAAACAAAGCATAACCATACAGATATTAATGATGGTTGTTGTATAGTCATCAGTCGTATTTAAAACACAATATTTCACAAATTCTGCCAGGGTATGTAAACTTATGAGCACAACTGTACATATATGCAGTAATACGTACCCCTGTCATATTGGAATGAAAGTGTAGACTACACCTTTCTCATAACCTCTTGGTGGTGGTGGCATATTAGAATGAAAGTGTACGCCTTTCTTATAACCTCTAGATGGCAGTGGCATATTGGAATGAAAGTGTACAGCTTTTTCATAACCTCTAGATGGTGGCATACATTTATAAAATGTAAAGGTTTTTTTCCCCTATACCTATGTATAATGTGCACTATTGCTAATTACTATTAATGTGCATTATACACAAGAAATTACGGTAATTTCTCTTGGCGATATTAATTTCCTTTGTCAGCTGGTTTCTGTCCCGATTGTACAGGGCTCTGTCCCCACTCTGACGGGCGTCCTCTTGGCGAAGTTTGGCAGTGAACCAAGGCTTGTTGTTATTGAACGTGTGAAATGTCTTTGTTAGTACACACACATCTTCACAGAAACTGATACAGGATGTAACACTGTCCGTATATTCAGCCAGACTGCCAGTTGAAGTTTTGAAGACACTCCAATCGGTACTGTCTAAACAGTCTTGAAGTTCACTGTTTTCACCATAGGCTTCGTCCATTGAAGTTTGTGCCTGTATGTTGGTGTTAAGGGAATTAAACGGTGATCAGACGAGCCCAAAACTGCAGGGGAAATAGCATGGTACAAGTCCTTCAGCGTGGTATAGCAGTGGTCTATGTTGTTTACCCTGGTAGGACAGTCAATGTGCTGCTTGTATGTAGGTAGTTTGTGGTTGAGTTTTGCTTTGGTAAAGCCCCCAAGAAAAATTGAGGGGTGAATGTGGGTTCTTTTTTTGAAGTTCGTTTACTTGGTCAGCCAGAATTTGTAGTGCGGTGCTCGTGTTAGCCTGGAGAGAATGAATGAAGCAAACTCGCACAGCGAGTAGCATGACTTAGATCAAAAACAGCTTACTCCAAGTCCAGGCTGCAGTGTCTGTTGAGCTCCACGATGTCGGTACACCATTTTTGTTGATAGAGAAACATATTCCGCCATCTTTTGTTTTCCCTGATAGCTCCGTGTCGCGGTCCGCTCAGTGAAGTTGGAAGCCAGGAACCATTACGGCGTCATGTGGGATGCGTTCACAAAGCCACGTCTATGTGAAGCAGAGGGCGGTGGAACCTCCAGTCTTTACTGGCCTTTTTGAGAAAATGAACCTCGTCCATTTTGTTGGGTAGAGAGCGTAGATTTGCGAGAAGAATTGACGGGGCGGAATTTGAAATCCTCACTGTCGAAGCATAACTTGCACTCCGGCACGCTTCCCTCTGTGATGTCGTTTTTGCTTCCTCCATGCTCCATAGACCGCAGCTGCTCCACCGGTAAGTAAACAACTGTGTGGATTTGTGAAAGTTGGTGAAAGAAACTCCGGAGTAGATTCCCTAATGTTTAGTCTTGTATGTCCTTGTGTAAATTGCGTAATGTCTCCAAAGACGAACAAAAAGGACAAAAACATTGACAATGCAAGAGAGCGTGTTACCAAGGCAACCACTTGTGTCGGCGCTATCTTAATCATATTTTTGCATTGTGTCAGAGCACCCAGGTCACCATTAACTGTAATGGCATCATTAGTTCCAAACAACATGACACCAGTCTTTTTATCATTAAAAAGTAAACAACTGAAAGACATCCATGCCTTAATTTCCTCGACACGCTGTAAATTGTTTTACACGGTATACATTTTGTCGCTTGAGTGGCATGTACACTTGAATGTCATCCACCTAAAAATTAAATGAGATGCCATGTTTTTGGAGGATTGTCCCAAGAAGAAAAAAGACATAAGAAAAATAAAAGAGCCCTAAAAATGGAACCTTGAGGCACTGCAGACCTGAAAGGGGCAGTAGAATTGTCTACCTATAAGGTAGAACAGAAAACACTTCAAACTGGACTGGAGTGGAGGATCTGATAGTCCATCCATCCCTTTGCTTTACCGCTTATCCTCACTCGGGTCGCGGGGTGCTGGAGCCTATCCCAGCTATCTTCAGGCGAGAGGCAGGGTACACCCTGATCTGGTCGCCAGGCAATCGCGGAGCACATATAAACAAACAACCATTCGCACTCACATTCACACCTACGGCCAATTTAGAGTCCACAGTATCAAATATGATAGAGTGACCCGAGTCTGTGGCTAAAAGAACATCATTATTAACTCTCAAGAGTGCTTGCTCCTTACTGTGCCGTTTTAAAACTAGACTGGAACACCGCAGGTATGTAATGTTCATCTACATGTGATTTTAACTGGCAGTAGACCATTTTTTCTAAATGTTTTTAAATAAATGGGATCTTAGTGATGGGCCTAAAATTTGAGAGGTTGGAGGTCTCTAAGCAAGGCTTGTTGATCAGTGGTTGGATCACAGAGTGATTAAAACTTTCCGGTACATTACCATTTACAGAACCCTCTCGCACACAACTGAAGCCTCCAGGTAAGCCGGTTGTGGAGCATTAAGGACAAAACAAAACAACGAAACAAAACATGGGATTGTTACAGTTTGTCACAACCGTATCATAAAAATGCTTTCTTATGGCAGCTCTCACTGTTGTTTGATAAAAAGCCTCCAGTGGCTGCACTAGGGTCGCTGAGCTTTCCGTGCCACGACGAGAGCCGCTACCCACCACCTTGCTCGCAAGCTAACGGGCTTTAGCTTACTAAAGTAACTCTCAGCTGCTCTGGATTCAAGCGATGGCGCTGAAGTCCTTATAAAGTGGAGGAAGAGACTCATTGCGGACGCCCCAAGTGCGCCACTGGCCTTGTTTTGTCCACGCCCAAAAAAATCAGGAAAACTAAAACGGGGAAAAATAGTTTAACGCTGTTATGTATCCACAATTGAGTACTCCATAGTCCTGTCTTTGCATGTGTTCAACATCCATTTGCTGAACCGCTTATCCTCACTTTAAATGTACAATGTATTTAGAAACAAACCTCTGAATTCATTTTACAGGGTCTTTAAAACCATATATTTAAACTAAGTCAAGAGTACTGTACAATAGTATGAGTCAAATTTTGAAATGTCTTTGTCCAACGGTTTATCTGGACAACAAACATTGATATTTACAGTGGGTACGGAAAGTATTCAGACCCCCTTAAATGTCATATTCCAGCCATTTGCTAAAATCATTTAAGTTAATTCTTTTCCACAATAATGTACACACAGCACCCCATGTTGAAAGAAAAAAATTGAATTATTGAAATGTTTGCTGATTTATTAAAAAAGAAAAACTGAAATCGGTCATATTGGCATTATTGCAGCCCGGAAGTCAGTAAAGTCTCCCATAAAAGTCTTTGTTGTATTTAGGTGGTTTGTATATAATCGTGCATAACTGTGGGAGAGAAGTGCCGAGCTCGAACAAGTGTCAAAGCAATAAGGTATAGTTGGAGTGAGCTGTTTACAAACATTTATCCCTGTAAACAGTCGCTTGGTCTTCCCCACGACTAGACGACACTAATGTACCATATTTACACCTTATGTAAGGTTCTGTGCAACTCTAAGGTCCTAGATGTACATGATAGTGCCGTCCAGCTGTTGTGGCTGTAGTGATGCTAAGTGTGGATTAAGTGTCCTGTCGTTGTTGTTGCAACATTTCAAACATTCCAGCCGGCCTGTTGGGCTGGACTGTGCAGACAAGCAAGCCAGAGAGGCCTCCTTAACCTCCATCACCATCAGCAACCAATCCTTACCCCCACAAATAGAATATTGCCATGTGACTCAGATGTTGTACATGTCAACTTGAACTGTCTTGTACAGTTCTGACTGCACTGACCCCTGACGGCCAATTTGTGTAACGACAACTCACCAGGCGGCTTATAAAATCTTTCATCTTATTTTCCCCTGCGTTTTATTTTTTAAATCAAATTTACCAATAACTTCAAAAACTATATAATTTTATATTTAGTAAATACTAAAACACTTTTTATATTTTTGTATTTCCCCAGATATCTTTTTTCCCCACAGTATAACATTTATAAATGAAATATTAATTTTAATATTGTATATTGGTTAGTAAATTTATTCAATAACAGAAAATAAAAATGACTTTCAATTTGATGCTTTAAATAATTCAATAAAAGTATATACAATAGATAAAAACAAAAATGAATATAAAATCTTAAATGAATGAGACAAAATACAAATTAATAAATGTAATATTGAATAATGGTTTTTAAATTAAGTCAATAATGCTGCTACAATAAATTTAAAACTAGTAAAATGTAATGTTTTGAATAAGGAAAATATGAAAATTTAAAAAAATGAAATACAAGAATTAAAACAAAAAGTTAAAATCATATAAAAGTCTGTGATTGGCTGGCGACCAGTCCGGAGTGTACCCCGCCTCTCACCCAGAGTTAGCTGAGATAGGCACCAGCACATCTGCGATCCTAGTGATTATAAATGGTATGGAAAATGGCTGGATCTATAAAAGTAAATGCTATATAATATAAAATATATTATTTGAGATATGTTAAATGGATCCTTTAACTTACAGTGATTACAATTATATATTTAATTTTCCCTGCTTAATTTTTTAAATCAAATATTTAAAATAGAAATTGGATCCTATACATGAAATTATTTCATAATTAACAAAACAATAAGTATTCAAAAAAACTAATTTACATATTATATAAGAATAATAATAGAAGTAAATAAAAAATGTATGTAATAAATGATATCCTTTTCTGTCTCCATAAGGGCCGAGTGGAGGTGGAGGCCGGCAACGAGAACATGAAGTTTGAGACGGGACCCTTCTCTTACTATGGGATTATGGCGCTCAGTACTCCCATGATGGGTGAGTATCACCAGACACAAGTCCCCCAACTCACCCCTTTCCTTCCCTCATTTGTACCAATTCCGTAGTGGGCATTCATCAGAGTATCAGCCTTGGAATTCACTCCCAAAATGGCTGCTTCAAACCCAAATGGCCAACTTCCTGCTCAATATCGGGCACGGATCCTTGAGACTTTTTCATACGTCTTGTCATGATAGACATGTCCGTTCAATTTGGTGTCAATCGGTGAAACTGGTGTCCAGGGCTGAATGTTGGGAGGTCATGTTGGGGACCCCTTAAAATACATACATATTTACTAGGATTCTTTTTCAACTGGAAGAATAATAATAAGAGGCCCATAATGTACGGCAGTAACTCATATTCGTTTCCAGTGAGGGTTGGACTCCACCCAGGCTGTCCTATGTTATTGATTATGTTCATACCCGTTATGGACAGAATTTCTAGGTGTTGAGGGGGTTCCAGTTTGGTGACCTCAGCATGGCATCTCTGCTTTTTGCAGAGGATGTGATTCTGTTGGCTTCATCGAGCTGCAATCTTCAACTCTCACTGGAGCGGTTTGCAGCAGAGTGTGAAGCGGTTGGAATACAATCAGCATGTCCAAATCTGAGGCCATGGACCACAGTCGGAAAAGGGTGGAGTGCCCTCTCCGGGTCGAGTAAAAGATCCTGCCCCAAGTGGAGGAGTTCAAGTATCTCGGGGTCTTGTTCACAAATGATGGAAGGGTGGGGCAGGAAATTGACAGGCAGATCAGTGCAGCGTCTGTGGTGATGCGGATTCTGTATCGGCCTGTTGTGGTGAAGAAGAAGCTGGGCCGAAAGGCGAAGCTCTCGATTTACCAGTCGATCTACGTTCCCACCCTCACCTATGGTCACGAGCTGTGGGTCGTGACTGAAAGAACAAGATCGCGGATACAAGAGTCCGGGCTCTCCCTTAGAGAGGGTGAGAAGCCTCGGTCATCTGGGAAGGGCTCAGAATCGAGCCGTCGCTCCTCCGCATTGAGAGGAGCCAGATAAGGTGGCTCGGGCATGCCAATGGAATAGCTTATTTTAATAAAATAATTCATGCTCATTTTGTAGTAATTCATAATTAATTAAATTTTAATGACCCAATTGATGTATAAAATATAAAAGTTAAATGTACTTTCATGTGCAAAATTGTTAATTATACTAGTATATTTTATTCTATTTGCAATAGGTAAATTCACCAATTATTTATTGGGATAGTAATCAAATAAATGCCTACCAATTTTAGGGGAAATATACGTCTCAATTAATGCAACAAATAAAATTTATTTTGATTAAAAAAATTAATTAATGCTCATTCTGTAATGATTTGATCTTTGGCTTCGTCTTCAGTGTAACTCGCTGTAACATTATTGAATCTCCTCTCCGCCCCCTCTCTCTTTTTCTGTCTACTCTTCCTCCCTCATTACTCCTTCTCACAGGGTCTACAGGTTGCAACGTATGAGACATTCTTCCATATCATAACCCCTCACAATATTGTTTACGAGACGCTCATTGGAGACCAAACCCACCTTAGTTTTGCATGTGCTCACCCTGTCGGTCTGTTCGTCTAATGGCGTACCGCCTTTTGTCCTCCCAGTCACCCTTTGTACTTTCTCCTCTCAGCGGCCGCCCCCCGTCCTCGCCACCTCTCCTTTAAGAGATTTTCTCTGTTTGCTCGGTTACCAGGTAACCTCCGGCATGTCGGGGTCTCTTTAACACCTAGGGGAGGGTGGGGGATGATAGTTGGGCTCTTGGTAGACTGGCTCTTGATCGGGCTGGACAAAGCCTACAAAGTACTTGAAAAATATCCAAAGTATCAATAGGCGTTAACATAGCAGTCTCCTTCCTGTCAAACACAAGATCCCAATCAAAGCCCTTGTTCACAAAAAGTTGTTAGATAACGATGGTATAGTTCTATCAAGACAGTGGCAATAGGAACAAAAACAAGAAGTACAAACTAAACAAAATAAACCCAACATTGCCGAACTAATTTTGGGTAAACCCTTTATTTACAAAATGATGGCGATTAGTGGCTAGCTTGAGCCACTAACATAGCAGTCTACATCTTCACTCACCGCTCCTTCTTGACAAAAAACAGAAAGTAGAAACCAACCAAAATAAAACCAACACTGCTGAAGAAAGTTTCGGTAAACCCTGCACTTAAAGAAAAATGCTTGATAGCTAGTGGCTAGCACCAGGAGCTAACGTAGCATAACGCACAACAACACTGGCCACAAAAGAGTTGAATCAAAGTCTATTAGTCACAAAAAGTCGCTCAATGCACCAACTGTTTTTACTCAGGGCATTTAAAAAAACAAAAACAGGAAATGGATACCTACTGAAATGTAACCAACATTACTCAGCAAAATTTTAGTTTGGTTGGCTTGTGAGTCCTATCAAGCTCACAGCATTGGAATGAAGCCATGTAGAAGAAACCTACAAAAATAAAAACATTGTTGAACAAAATATGGGGGAAACAGTTTTTTTTTAAAATGGTAGTGATGCCAAGAATGCTGTCAAGCTATCTGCAATGGAACAAATAAAAAATCCTTTGTTCACAAAACGCTGGTCTATTAAATAAAATGGTAGCAAAAATAAACCTACCATGATAAAACCTACATTGCCAAACAAATGAGGAAACCCTGCATTTAAAAAATGGTATCGCCCATCAAGTTAATGGAAATGAATTAATTCAAATCCTTTGTTTACAAAAAGCTGTTTGATAAGAAAAACAGGTAGGAGAAACCCACCAAAATAAAACCTACATTCCTGAACTAAGTCTCAACTAACAAAACCATGCAGTTTACAAAATGGTAGCTCGCTATCGGCGAGCGTGAGGCTCTAACGTAGAAGTCTACATCTTCACTCGGAGCTCCACAAATTCTTAGCAGTTTTTTTATTCACAAAAGGCCAACATTGTACCAAGACTTTTTAGCCTCTGTGATTCTAGTTTGTAGTGTATTTTATGTGTATAGTGTATATATATATATTTTATATATATATTCTATATGTAGAGTATTAAACAATGTAGCATTTAGCATACTAACGCTCTCAACATTCATTAGATTATTGATCGACATCCAGTAGGAAGCTTTTGATGATTAAAAAAGTTCAAATTATTTCGAAATAGTCTAACAACATGTAACAGTAAATGTGTAAATTGTAAATAGTTCCTTTGTTAAACAAATGTTATAATAATAATCACGACAAGATGAACCAAAAAATTTAGTTATTTGACAAAATCATGAAAATTTGTAATACCTAATGAATTATTTTATTATTATTATTATTATTATTATTATGCATGTTTTTTTCTATTACATGTATAATAATTCCTAATAAATCCTTTCAACAGCTTTTTTACTTTTCCCTCAAGTTCCCTACTGGATATCAGAAGGTTAACATAAGTATTAAACAGCTAACCACTAACTCGCAAATGCAAGTTGTCCTGGTTTGGTTTAGCTACATTTTACATAGCTTAGCTTCACTGCCCAGAACAAAACAAAACAAGAATCTAATGTTGAAGTTGCCGTGTGTAGGTAAAACCGTGTCCTATGACTCACTGCGGCCTGCTGGACGTCTCACGCTGACTGGTAATAGTAAAACCTTGTGGGTGTGCGTGTGTGTGTGTGTGCGTGTGTGCGTGTGTGCGTGCGCGCGCACGTGCGTGTGTGCGTGCGTGACACAGTTTTGATATGATGCACTGGATGATTCGTCATGGAGGTTTGTGTGTGTGTATTTGAGGCAATGTGGAAAATAACCAAAGGAATTTTTGGGGAGGCCTCCAGGCCATCGTTAAATCATTAAAAAGGTGAATAAACGGATGATTATTTGTGATTAATCGTGTGACAAAACAACAAAACATCTGATGGCAAGTTTTTCCCTTTGACTTCATATGTTCGTTTGTTTGGCCCAGTACACACATAAGGACAATCGGGCTGTTTTTGTAACGATTTTGCCCCTTCCCGACCAAGCATGTAAATTTTATGTCTTAGAAGATTATCCTAAAAGATAATTTTAAGTCTGAGACGTGTTAAAGTATATTTGTCCTGATAATTGGGTCCGAAAAGGTTCGGGGCCGACGTCCTTTACCACAAAACCTCTTCGCATGAGGGGGGAAGCTGACGTTTCCCGAGTCATGACTCCGTGAATGTGACGTGAAATGGAATCTTGCCAATCAAAGGAGTGCCCTGACTCAGGAACAACAAAGCGGCCGTAAACAACAAACATGTCCTACCCGATGTCGTTTTTGTACAGAAATGGGTTCCCTAGACGGCAAGAAGTATTTTACAAAACAGTCTTTTTATTTATATACACCACTTCCTCTAGTCCCTTCAGCAACACTGAGCAAAGATCAGTGCATAACCGGACGTGTCTGCCCGTCTTCGTTTTTGTGAGATCACGTGTGATCACGGAAGATTTTGAGATCGGCGGTGGAAAAGAATCTTTGTGTTGGAGATTATCGGACCACACCCCACAAAATACGACCAATTAAATGCCAGATTATTATTTTTTTTTTTTATCTTTGTGTGTGCTCTATCTCAGATAAAAAAAATCTTTTTAGATTTGAAAACCCCTTATGTGTGTAGTAGGCCTTAGTTAGCATAGTTAGCATGGATGAGTTAGTCAACCAGTGTTGTGGTGCATGAAAGCAGCTTTGTGACCACAAATATGGGATCACAAATGACCCTTTTGTCTGTTCGAGTTCACTTTTGTCTCACACATCACGTGTTTTTTTGGATTTTCTTGTCCGTTTATGAGAGGTGAGTGACTGGACACATAACATGACCGGATTCTGACTTAAGTGGCTAATTCTAGGACTTGGGACTGAAACCTGAAACTACAACCAACGTAAAGGCTTGAGACTTAGAGTGGTACCTGAACTTACAAGTTAAATTTATTACGTCACCACGCTTGTAACTCAAATCACTTGTATTTTAATTCGTCTTTCTCTGTTGAAATGAGTTCAAATGCAATTTATTCTTTCCTGCCACACCAAAAACACCAAGACATTTTTGTGTTGTTTGTAATAAATAAAATTGCACTCTTGTATTGTACTGTATAAAACATACAGTAATAATATAATCAACTAGAATGTAAAGAATTAAAAAATGTTTGCAACAACTTTGCTTTAGTTCAATCGACATTGTGCTTCTCCTTCTGGTGTGTGTGACTTGGCCACCAGCAGGCAGTAAAATACATACATATATATATATAATACACGTAGATTTGATGATGAAATTCAAAGTAGACTGTCACATCTAAGATGTAGTAATCTTAGTCACAGAGCAGAAATAATACTGTATATACCTGTGAGTAATGTTATATGCTCTGTCTGTATGTGCTGCTACACCGTCTGTGCTAAAATTTAGGTTAATATTTCATACAGTCTCGATGCTAGTTTCGTGAACCCAGCTATGGCAGTTCACATGATGTGTTAGCATGAAGTTAGCAGACTTTTGTAAGACAAAGTGACAGCTCAAACCAATGGACGATGCTGTAAAATGAGTGACGGCTCGTAACTTGAAAATGTCGTAAGGTGCTTATGACTTGTATGTGACTTAGTCCCACCTCTGCATTGTGTCTGTTTAATGTATGTGTGACTTGTGCCTTGGCAGAATTCCGCTCACCGTCGCACATTAGCGGCCTGAACCGCACCTCGTCGCTGAGCGGCACCGACCGGGCTGAGTCACTGTCGGTGAGCGGCAGCAACAGTCAGCTCAACACTCAGCTTAGCAGTCAGCTCAACTGCACCACCATCTACACGCCTGACTTCTACGTACGAGCCCTCACCGACCTGCAGTTTGTCAAGGTGTGTACCACAGGGAAATGAAAACCTCCTCCAAGGACCAAAAAAATCCTAAACACGAGTCCTACCATTCTGCTCTGGTCCAGCAGGTTGCTTTGAATGAGAAAGTGAATGTTTCGAGTGGGTAACAGCCCCACTTGTACCTGAACACAGAATGAATGTGAAAAGCCGCAAGACTAGTCAGCAGCAATACAAGAGCTGTAATATTATTCTAATCAGGGGTGCTCCGAGCAGGGTTTTATGCTGCCGATTCTGATACCGATCATCGAGGAGTGAGATCTGCCGATCACGACTGATATATATATTAGCTATAAATTCTTCAATTTATTTTTGGTGAATGGTATTGCGTATATGCTCCGACATGTTTGTTTGGGTTTGCTTTGCAGGTGCTGCGTGCCTGCGCAGTGTGAATGGGGACGCTACACTAGGGCTGGGCAATTATGGGGAAAAAATAATAATCACGATTATTTTGATTGATATTGAAATCACGATTAATAAACAGGATTATTTATTTTAATACTTTGTAGTTATTTATGTACCAAAACTAAACTGTAAATATAACCTAAAAGAACAACCAGACAATAAATTAGCATTAAAATAATAATTAAAATAAAATAACATTAAAATAATAGAAATTTTAAAAAATAAAGAAAATAGTCATGGCTAAAAGCGTGACAATATTTTAGCCATGACTGTATTGTCTATCATTTTTGTTGAAATTTGTAGAAATCCATCCATCCATTCATTTTCTGAGCCGCTTGTCCTCACTAGGGTCGCGGGCGTGCTGGAGCCTATCCCAGCTATCATCGGGCAGGAGGCGGGGTACACCCTGAACTGGTTGCCAGCTAATCGCAGGGCACATACAAACAAACAATCATTTGCACTCACATTCACACCTACGGGCAATTTAGAGTTTTCAATTAACCTACCATGCATGTTTTGGGGATGTGGGAGGAAACCGGAGTGCCCGGAGAAAAGCCACGCAGGCACAGGGAGAACATGCAAACTCCACACAGGCGGGGCCGGGGATTGAACCCTGCACCTCAGAACTGTGAGGCTGACGCTCTAACCAGTCTCCAACGTGGCGCGAAATTTGTAGAAATATTTTTTGTAATACTAGTTAACCTAAAACAGGAAAGGTTTGGTCTGATTTCATGTCACAGTCGGGGGGTCTTTTTATACAGTCAATGACTGTATCTGCAGTTCCTGCTGTGCAAGCCGTGGCCTCTTAAGGGCAGTGTGGTGCGATACATGCATTGAGCTACTCCATCCATCCATTCCATTTTCTGAGTAATCGGTCGGTTATTTTTTTGAGGAATCAGATAAAAAAAAAATATATATATTTCCATCCTCCATCCATCCATTTTCAGAGCTGCTTCCCCTCACTAGGGTCGCGGGCGTGCTGGAGCCTATCCCAGCTATCATCGGGCAGGAGGTACACCCTGAACTGGTTGCCAGACAATCGCAGGGCACATACAAACAAACAACCATTCACACCTACGGGCAATTTAGAGTCTCCAATTCATGCAAGTTTTTGGGATGTGGGATGAAACCGGACTGCCCGGAGAAAACCCACGCAGGCTCGGGGAGAACATCCAAATTCCACACAGGCGGGGCTGGGGAATGACCACCGGTCCTCAGAACTGTGAGGCTGACGCTCTAACCAGTCGTCCACCGTGCCGCCCATTGAGCTACTCATTTCCGGTAAACTAAAAAAAAAGAGTAGTTTTTCATTATAATTTTAACTCATTTTCCACAGGTTAGGAAGGATATATGCCCATGAGTATTGTGATATTATTTGTCTGTATGTGTTACTGCAGTGTTTGTGTGTAAATCTTCGATATTTGAAGGTAAATCCCTCCCATCATCAAATGCTAACATTAGCTATCCCGTCAATAGGGTTTCCCATTGACAGTTAGCATAAGCTGGTGTTTTCTAAAACGATGTGTGTCTTGTATCCATCCATCCAATTTCCATACCGCTTGATCCTCACAAGGGTCGCGGGCGTGCTGGAGCCTATCCCAGCCATCTTTGGGTGACAGGCGGGGTACACTCTGAACTGGTCGCCAGCCAATACAAATATAAACACAACCATTCCCGCACACATTCACACTTAAGGACAATTTAGAGTCCTCAATCAACCTACCATGCATGTTTTTGGGATGTGGGAGGAAACCGGAGTGCCCGGAAAAAACCCACGCAGGCACAGGGAGAACTCCAAACAGGCGGGACCGGGATTTGAACCCCGCTCGTCGGAACTGTGAGGCAGATGTGCTAACCAGTCATTCACCGTGCCGCCTGTGTGTCTTATATTGTAATATAAAATCAGGGTAATTATTTTTATTTGTTTAGTTTTACATTAAATGCCAAATAGGGTGTCAATAAACAGCGTAAAGCACGCTCAAATTTGGATGAATTGCACAGCTCTGATTACACTGCACACATTCTCCGCAGGCTGCAAAGTACGAGCCGTTGGGTGATCGTTTTTTTGTGATCGGCAATGAAAGGCATTGATAGACGAGCACCGATCATGTGTTTTCTATGGATATCTGCTGAGCATGATCGGTGGCCAATCGATGGGCAAAGCACTTCGAAACCTGTGATATACAGAGACCATATGAAAAAAAACTTTTTTTAATACAAAACGTCAACAAAAATTTTGTCGACTCTTCAAACAGTTGGCCGAGAGATGGCCTCGTCGGTTGATCACTCGTAAGTCGAGGGACCACTGGAATTTATAAGAGGTCAGGAAAATAAAACATCTGAATTAATTGTTTTTAAATAATCATAAAATTATATAATATGAAGTATGTTCTTTAGTTATTTGGTTATGTTATTTATTATAATACTGCAAAGGGGGTCACTAATGTCTTGCAATATGTCCAGATCACTCGCTCGCAGTATCAGAACGGGCTGATGGCATCACGTCTTGACAGCACGCCGCAGTCGCCCGAGAGCGTCCACCAGCTGCCCGCCCTGACGGGGCCCGGGACGAATGCCTCCGACGTCACCCTTGCCGAGCTGGGCACCGAGCTGGACCCTGCGGGGCCCACGGACAACGGGCCCGACGAGACCACACTGCTGCTTCTCAACCAGCGGAACTCGCCTAATGACACCAACCACCGTGGACAGCTTAACAACAGTGTCTAAAGCATCTTCCTCCTCTTCTTCCCACACGCTTGCACGCCGCCGCAGCCGAGACTCAGGGAGACTCACGCCCACTCCCCCATCGCCCCCAAAATCCAAATCAACCCTTATTCCGTAGAGAGATTCATTGTTTGAGATTGTGGATGCGCGTCTGTGTGTCAGTCACCATGGCGACAATCAGTGCGATAATGAATGTAGCGTTTCAATGGGTTGGTGTGTGCGTGTGTGTGCGTGTGTGTGTGTGTGTGTGTGTCTGTGTCTGTGTCTGTCTGTGTCACAGGAACCAAAAATAGGGAAATTTTGCTTTAAGAGAAACTTTATTTATTTTGTACCGAGAAGGATTTGGGCCACACTAGAAAAAAATAAAGTAATAAACAAACAACAAAATTGCAAGACTAAAATCTGAATACAGTGAGATTAGGATCAAGAAAAATCTGTAATATAATGCCAAAGAAGTAATAACGGAATTTTTTAATGAGGGTAAATAAAGTTGGATGTTTTCTTAGCGTAGAATTAGAACTGAAAATATTCTATTGTTTTATTTTACTGAGAAAAAAAAATAGCAATAATTTGCAGATGTTATTATACACTGTATTTTTACGGAAATGTGTGAACAAAATATCTTGCAATGATTGTCACATAAAATTTGAATGCAACACGAAAAAAAGTTTTATTTTGGGGAAATTAAATCCAAATATTACGCAAAAAATGTCTGAGTTTTATTACAGAAAAAGTTGTATAAAATCTGTAATGCTGTGAGAATAAATTTGTATTAATGTTACGTTTTAATATTTTAATAATACTGATGCTTCCACATAAGCAATATGAGAATAAAAATAAATAAATAAAATAAAAATAAATAAAAATATTTTTTAAAGAATAAAATCAGACTGCGGCAAAAAAATTATCCACACCAATTATTTTTTTTTTTAAAAAGGTCAAATTAAATTTTTCTTCCAACTTTATTACTGTGTTTTTGTTTTTCTTTCTCACGATATTGCACACTCATTTTTGCAGCTTTATTGTTGTAATATTTCAAATTTATACGTGTTGCAGTTTTTTTTTACAAGAATAAAGTAATATTTCATCCTTTAAATTTGAACTTTTTCATGTAATACTGCAATTTTGTTCTTTATAATTAATGCTTTATTCTTGCTATATTTTAAAATAATAGAACTTAATCCTTAGAATATTACCACTTAATTCTTGTAAAATTACAACTTTTTCTCATTGTGTGAATTGACATATGTCTGACTTTATTCTCATCAAATATGTTTTACTCTCATTAAAATATTTTTTCCTCATTTTCCTTTGGGGAGCCTTTTCCCACTAAATTGCAGGGTTGGCTGCCTCTTATGTTTCTATGCTTCAAATGTTTGTCATAATATTAACAACTTTTTTTTAATCACAATGTTCAGACTTTATTCTTCTAAAATTAAAACTTCAGTCGGATTAAATTTCAATTTTTTTAGCTGTAATATCAGGATTCTATAATTATCGTAAAATGTTTACTTTATTGTTGTGAAATTAAAGTGTTTCCTCAATATTATGACACTATAGTTATAAAAGGTTTGGACATTTTGGCATAATGTGTCATTTAAATTTTATTTGGATTTTTTGTTAACTATTATTAATTTCCAGTGTGGCCCCAATTATTCTCTGTACATTTGAAACAATTCTGTGTATATTTTTGTTTTGTTTTATGTCTACCAAGGTGGAGAATGTGATTTCATTGTTATGCCTCATGGTGAGATGAATGTTATTGTTTTTTCGCATTAACTGGTTTTGTTGGGTTTAATCATATGGGGGGAAACGTGTAGCACCGTTCACAGCGTAACACACTCCGGCTTTGTTTGACTGTAAAATATCAAGTGAGCCTCTTAAAGGCACACAGTCTTTTTTATTGCAACATTTGAGCTCGTTTTTATTAGGTTTAAACTGTAATTTGTCGAGGAAAATTATATTAATACTAATAATGGCTTCCCTTGTTGAGACACTGATGGCACAAGAAGGCTGCTGTTGTACTACATTCATTTTTATTTTTATTCACAGGTGAACATAACATGCTGGCAGGGCATTGTGGGAGTTTACTGTGATTTAAAAAAAAAATTTTTTTGTTATAAATAAACGTGGGATTGACGTGATAATGGTACATTAAGTTCTGGAGGCTGGAAAGAATAGAGTAAATAGAAGTTGTTTTAAAAACAGTCGGAAAATAGCTGGAAAATCTATGAATGTTACAAGAATAAAGTCGGAATATTACTAGAAAAAAAACAATTTGGTTGTGAGAATAAAATCTTAAAAAGTTGTAATATTACGATAAATCAAATTAAAACAAACATTTGAAATCGTAATTAATGAAAAAAGTCGCAAAACGTAAGCCCTTTCTTCTTTGCCGATGTTTTTTATTTTTAATTCCTGTAATTCTACGATAGTGGATGAAGTAATTGCTTTATTCTCAGAATATTTCCATTTATTATTTTGACGATTATAAAAATCCAAAGTTTTGTGTATTATGATTTCTTGTAAATGTTATTCATGTAAAATGACAAATTTGACACGTGAAATTACAATTTTCTTGTAAAATTATTTTTTTCTCAATATTACTTTTTTCCGTTAAAGTACAAGTTTCATTTTCATAAAATTTCCATTTCATTCAAGTAAAATTGCACATTCTTTCTCATAATAGTCCAACTCTATTCTCATAAAACACAGAAACAGTTGCAACAAAATTCTCTTAAAATTCGACATTTTCATATTACAACTCTTTCATAAAAGTAAAAAAAAATATTTTGTAAAATTACCGATTTGTTTGTAAAATTGAAAATGTTCTTGTAAAATGAACAATTGTATTACAATATTGCAACTTTATTATTATAAAATTACAAATGATATTTTCTTAAAATTACAATATTCATTTACGTAAAGTTACAAATTGTACTCTTGTGAAATCACACAATTTATTCTCCTAAAATTCAAAACTTCATTTTTGTAAAATGTTCTCTATATTACGCCTTTATTCTCACTGGCCAAATAAGAAGCTGTTTGATGAGGATCTGGAATAAAGATGTGCATACAGGAATGTATTTTTGGGATACCTCCCAAATCACAATCCATTACCGCTTGTCCGTTTTGCACTGCTTACAGTCACCTTGGTGAGGTCCTAGCATTTTTTTTTTTGTTCTATATGAAAATTTGCCAATTTGGTGAGTCGCGCCCCCCAACCGCCACTCTCTGTGACACGCCCACCCTTCAGTTGCCATGGAAACACTTTACATGCTCACCCGCTGCTATCTGTTGGCAATTTGAACACAACACTAATTGTGTGTATTTGTGTACTATTCCAGTATACTTAAAAAAAAAAAAAAAAAAAAGCACAGAGTAAGACCATGGTGGCAGTGTGGTACAATTTGAGTTAAAAACAAAAGTCATGGAGTGATTGTAGCATGCTGTAAATAGCGCTCAAAGGAATCTCACAGTGACAGCGATACTGCAACTAGATTTGAAAAAGAACCGGAGTCAGGGCTTGAGGCAGGCAGTGTGCTACAAATAGAACTAAAAAGTAGTACAGAGTAAGCTTGATACGCTACCAATAGAGCTGAAAAAGAAGCACGGAGTAATGGCATGCTGGCAGTGTCCTACAAATGGAGCTAAAAAGAAGCACAAAGTAAGCATGTCGTGCTAGAAATAGAGCTGACAACGACGCACACAGTGAGGGGGTGACTGCAATGTGCCACAAAAAGCTGAAAAAGAAGCACTGGTGCCGGCAGTGTGCTACAACTAACGCTCAAAAAGAAGAGTGAAGTTGTGATGCAATGTGTTACAAATACAGCTAGTAAAGAACACAGAGTGTGATGGCAGTGTGATAGACAAAAGCCTGAAAATATAGCACAGATCCGTTTTACTGTATTCTAGCATGTCAGGTCTCCTGTAATTAAAACTACAGCTAGCCAATTTTATACACACACACACACATAGGTCCCAATAGTCCAAGACACTTAACTCCATTATTGGGCTTGGGGGGAGCATTTTAACACGGTCTGCCATGCAAATCAAAAGAAAAAAAGGCCCATTATATGTCATGTTTTTTCATTGTGTTATATTTTTCTCATACCTTTTTTGTTTTTGTTCCTCATTGTGGCCATTTTGGGAATATGAAAATAGCTTTTTTTGTGTTTATTCATGATGCACTTTAATAAGGAAAGCAGTATTTCCCCTCCCACCAAAAAAGATGCCAACATTTTTAGTTTTTTTTTTTTTTTGTCACAAAAAGGACTTTGTTCAAAATGAAACTGCTTTCAGTGAAACTTCCTCGTCATTGTGTTGCCAACAGCCTCTCGGGAATTCATTTAATTTTGTATTGTTTTGGATGCACTCAATTAATCAATCGATCAACCCTGAATGCTTTCAATCAAACTGGGATTGAAGTTTATTCTCAGTGCCTGTCAATCAAGTTGGCTTTGATTTTTTTGTACCTCAAAACACTGTTGATGATCGATAATGTGTGTGCATGAGTTAATGTGTGTGTGTGTGTGTGTGTGTGTGTGTGTGGCCACTAATCCGAGAGCGAGCGACAGCGGGAATGGACTGAATAAAAAAAGTTTCCTTTGGTTCCCGCCGATAACTTTAAAGATAAATCCCAAATGACAAAAAGGTTGTAAATAGTCTTTTATAATTTCTGTCCTCATACGTTTTCATGATGAATGTTGTTGTTAATAAACCTGAGATCAACATGATCGACCTTTGCTGTCTTGTGTCGCGTCCAATTCTCACAGTTTGGTACGAGTACCACGTGCAGTACGCGGGCTCCCTGTAATGGTATGTGAAACAATCACTGAATGAAATGTTCAAACTGTGTTGTGCTGGCTTCAACTTTTTGTTATTATTTAGTACAATACATTGGTTGAGCACAGTTCAGTTTTTTTTTAACTTACTTTACAATACAGCCATCCATCAATTTTCAACACCGGTTATGTCATGGGTGTGTGTTCCGGTTTTTGTCTTCCCCTGTTTCATACACACCTGCTCCTGTGAGCATCTTCACCACCTGTGCCTCGTTCACCCTAATTCCCTAATTACACCTTGCATTTAACCTCGTGTCTCATTCGTGTACCTTGTCGTTGCGTTCCAGCATTCCTTGTTTCCACGTCACAGACTCACAGTAAGACTAGACCCTGTTCCGATTATCGACCTCGCCTTTTTGCCTCACGTTTTTGGATACTGTTGCCTTTTTTTGGATTGCCTGCCTGTGTACCGACCTCTGCCCGTATATTTAGCCTCTCTTTTTGGAAACTGTCCATTTGTTTTTGAGTCGTGCGTTTTTGGGTCCTATCCTCTGTTCCGTTCATGACAGAACGAACTGGCCATCACATGGACCCAGCAGACTCCACCTTCATCTAGAGGGACTGTCAGAGCATCAGGGCAAAATGATGAGACGGGTAGCCTCGCAGTTTGAAGTTCTTGTGAAAATGATTCAGAAGAAGGAACCAGTTGGCACAACACCCGATACCGCCACGGTACCAACATTTCCATGTGCTCTCTCGACCGGAGAGGTTCTCTGGAGATTCTGGGAACATTTATGCCGTTCATCACTCAGTGCGAACGCTACTTTGAGCTGCAGGCAGCTGCCTTCTCCACCGAGCGGGCAAAAATTGCTTTCGTCATTTCCCACTTGACTGGTCGTGCGGTAGCGTGGGCTACTGCTGAATGGAGCTGCAATTCCGCCGCGTGTCATTCTTGGGCTTTTTTTTTTTTTTCTGAAAGACGATGGAACAACTTTTTTTTTAATTTAATTTTTTTCATTTTTTTCCTCAGTTTTCCACACCAGATCGTGAGGCAGCTCGCTCCCTTGTCACTTTACACCAAGGCAAGCCCAGGGTTTCAGATTACGCGATTGATTTCGCATGCTGGCAGCTGAGAGTAATAGACTGCGTCACTGCTCTTTGCATTTTTTTCAAGGACAATCTCCCGCCGTCAAGGATCATTTGGTCCCGCTACACCTGCCGACAGACTTGGACACTCTCATCGCTCTCGCCGTAAAATCGACGAGGCTTTTGTCGATATTTTTTCGGCGGAGGGCTGCGTTACCGCGCACTTGGAGGACGAGCCTCGGTGACCAGCCAAACCAAGGCAGATCCCTGTTGCCAGTCTCAGTCACCACGGATGAACCCATGCAACTGGGCAGGTTCCGTCTCTCCCCTGAGGAACGTCGACGCCGGGTGAGGGAAGGGCGGCGCTTCTACTGCGGTCAGTCTGGTCATTCCGTGAGCAACTGTCACGTCAAAGTTGCTGGTACCGGTAGCAAGGGCACGGGAGAGGTGAGTGAATTTCATTAAGGAAGACCCTACATGGGTTCTTCCTAAAGTGACACTATGTTCTCCTGATCAAGAAATGTATACACCTGTATTAATTGACTCTGGTTCTGACGCAAACTTACTCAACTCCCTCCTCGTTAGACGGGGTCACCTTAGAACCTTTCAAATAAAACTCCACTGCAACACCTATGCTGCAGAGGGCAGTTTTATGGGCAAGATCACTCATCGCACACAAACACTCATTAACATTTCCTGATTCTCACTCTGAACGCATTAGTTTTTGACGTGATTAATTATGACCTTATTTTAGGGAACCCTTGGTTGAAATTACATAACCCCCACATTGACTGGTCCTCTGGGCATGTTCTGTCAAGGGGCAGCAATTGTGCTCAGAACTCTTTCAAGCCTCCATGTGACACTCAGGGCTATGTTTCAAATGACAATCCACAGACCCCATCTGGGGATCCTGACTTATCTCAAGAGCCCACCTGTTACCAGGACGGACATTAAAGATGTTTTTTTTTCAAGGCCAAATCCCTTCCACCCCACAGACCTTATGACTGTGCACTTGACTTGCTGCCTGGAA
This sequence comes from Phycodurus eques, assembly GCF_024500275.1. Lineage (NCBI taxonomy): Eukaryota > Metazoa > Chordata > Actinopteri > Syngnathiformes > Syngnathidae > Phycodurus > Phycodurus eques. The sequence goes on along the minus strand of NC_084527.1, from coordinate 18,442,510 downwards.
CCACACCCCCACGAGGGAGGTTATTCTCTTTCATGGCCGGAACACAAGTCTATGAAGGAGTATGTGGAAGAATCACTGGCAGCCGGGATCGGTCGCCCATCTTCATCCCCTGCGGGAGCCGAATTTCTCTTTGTGGACTCTGCGACCCTGTATCGATTACCGAGCTCTCAATGACATAACTGTGAAAAAGAGGTACCCTCGTCCTCTCATCTCCACCGCCTTTGAGTTCCTGGAGGGAGCTAAGGTTTTCACCAAACTAGACTTAAGAAATGCATATCTAGTCAGGATAAGGGAGGTGGATGAATGGAAAACGGCATTCAACACAGCAATGGGACATTACGAGTATTTGGTGATGCCTTTTTGACTAGCTAACGCTCCAGCTGTTTTCCAGCACTTTGTCAATGATGTCTGGCGTGACATGTTGAATGTGTGTTTTTGTATATTTAGATGATATTCTCCCCAGATGAGGAGACTCACATCATTCAAGTCCGCTCTGTGTTGCAGCGGTTACTGCAGAATGAACTATATGTCAAGGCTGAGAAATGTGAGTTCCACAAGGCGTCCGTTTATTTTCTGGGGTTCGTGCTGGCTCCAGGTGAAATCGAAATGAACCCTTGCAAAGTTGATGCCGTGACTAATTTGCCTACTCCCATGTCACGCAAAGACGTACAAAGGTTCTTGGGGTTTAATTTCTACAGAATGTTCATTAGAGATTTCAGTTCTATAGCCTCTCCTTTGCATGACCTTACCTCGCCACAAAGACCTTTCGTATGGAACCCGCTTTGTCAGGCAGCTTTTCAAAAATTTAAATTGAGCTTTACCTCCGCTCGCATCCTCACTTTGCCAGATCTCAAACAGCAGTTTGTGGTAGAAGTTGAAGTGTCTGATGCCGGCATAGGAGCAGTGCTCTCCCAGAAATGTCTCAAAGATTGTAAGTTACATCCTCGTGCTTATCTCTCCAAAAAACTGACCCCAGCCGAGAGAAATTATGACATTGATGACCGTGAACTGCTGGCAGTCAAGGTGGCTTTGGTGGAGTGGGGGCACATACTCCATTTTTAGTATGGACCGATCACAAGAACCTGGAATATCTTAAATCTGCTAAGAGATTAAATGGGAGGCAGGCTAGATGGGCTCTGTTCTTCACTAAATTCAATGTCACGTTATCCTACCGACATGGTTCTAAAAATGGTAAGCCAGATGCTTTATCGCGCATTTTCTGCACAGAGAATTCTTTGTCCGACCCTAAAACCATTTTCCCCAAGTCATGTTTCTGCTTTTGTTTGGGACATTGAGACTGTGGTAAAGGAGGCTCTGAAGAACACTCTTAGCCCTGAAAACAGGCTTTATATGGTTCCAACCTTAAGGGGAAGAGTCATCCACTGGGCCCACGCTAACCGGACTGTATGTCACCCAGGCATTGCCAAGACTCAATCTGTGGTCAAACAGCGCTCCTGGTGGCCCAATGTTAGAAATGATGTTACCAATTATGTCAATGCTTGCCAGGTATGTGCTGCTAACAAGTCCTCTCGTAAACGTCCTTCTGGGGAGTTGCGACCCCTGCCAATACCACAACGTCCTTGGTAAGACATTTCTGTAGACTTTGTGACAGTATTGCTCGCCTCTAAAGGAAATACCACCATTCTCACAGTTGTGGACAGGTTCTCTAAGATGGCACACTTCATTACACTCCGAAGCTCCCCTCAGCTAAAGACATTGTCGAGTTAATGATACACCAGGTATTAAAGTTCCATGGTTTCCCTAAGAAAGTGGTATCCGAGAGGGGTCCCCAATTCATTTTGCAATTTTGGAAGGAGTTTTTCACTCTCAAAGGTGCTACCGTAAGTATGTCACCTGGGTTTCACCCTCAAACCAACGGCCAAGCTGAGAGGCTGAACCAGGACCTGGAGATTGGGTTCCAATGTCTCTCTTCACAGGAGCCACAATTGTGGTCTCAGAAACTGGTTTGGGTTCAATTCTCTCCCCTCTGCATCCACTGGTCTATCGCCTTTTCACGTTTGTGCATGGTTACCAACCATCTCTATTTCCTGCCATAGCGCCAAAGTCCACAGATCCAGCGGCATTGACCTGGGAGCGAGCCCGCCAGAGGCTGCTCCGCCAGGGACGGTCCTACAAGACCGCAACTGACCGTCGGAGGACACCGGCCACGAGCTACAAAGTGGGTCAGCGAGTTTGGCTCTCCAAGCATATTCCACTCCGGGTGGACTCCCAGAAGCTCTCTCCCAGGTTCTTTGGGCCCTTCCCCATCACAAAGATCATCAACCCTGTCACCGTGAAGCTTAGGCTCCCAAGGTCGATGCGGCTCCAGCCTGTTTTTCACGACAGCCTGCTCAAGCCCGCCCGGGAGTCCCCTCTGGTCCCGCCTTCCAGGCCCCCTCCTCCCCCCGGTTCGTGGATGGGGGCTCTGTCTTCACAGTGAGGTGGCTGTTGTCTTGTCGGAGGGGGTCTCAATATCTGGTGGACTGTGAGGGCTATGGGCCTGAGGAACATTCATGGGTGCTGTCTGCGTTTATCGTGGATGGCTCGCCCATTCGGGATTTCCACGTTGTGCATCCAGGGGCTCCGGGGCTGGCCGTTAAGGGGGGGGTACTGTCATGAGTGTGTGTGTTCCGGTTGTTGTCTTCCCCCTGTTTCATACACACCTGCTCCTAAGAGCATCTTCACCACCTGTCCCTCATTCACCCTAATCACACCTTGCATTTAACCTCGTGTCTCATTCTTTCGCGTCGAAAGTTTGTAACTTGTCGTCGCGTTCCAGCATTCCTTGTTTCCACGTCACAGACTCACAGTAAGACTAGACCCTCTTCTGATTATTTGCCTCACGTTTTTTGATACTGTTGCCTTTTTGGGATTGCCTGCCTGTGTACCGACCTCTGCCAGGATATTAAACTTTTTTTTTTTTTTTTTTTTTTTTTTTTTTTTTTTTTTTTTTTTTTTTTGGGTTCCGTTCATGACCGGTTAGGGGCGCTGGAGGCTATCCCAGCTGACTTCAGGCGAAAGGCGGACCACACCCTGAACTGGTTGCCAGTCAGTCGCAGGGCACAAATACAGTAGACACGGACAACCATTTGCAGCCACATTCACACGGTCACTGAGTGGGAACTAAACCCACTCTGCCTGCTCCAGTCAGGCGAGTGTACTACTAAACCATCAGTGACTCAGTACAATACAGTTCAATTTAATCTTTTAAAACAGTTTGTTATAAACAATTTGGGTATAATTATGTAACTTTCATGTGCAATGCATTTTAATGAAATAAATATTTAAGTACTGTTTTTAAAAATGTTTCTTAAATTTAAGCCCAGTGTGTGCTTAAACTGTGCCTAATGTTACAGTGGCTTACAATAAGTTATCCAGTAGGCTACTTGCAGAGGATGTGAGGACTCTTGACCACATTATAATCCCATACAAAATATTGTCTTGCAAATAGTTGTATATGTATAGATTTTTTTTTTCCCCTTTAAAATACATATTTTTGTCATTTATTTCCTTAAAGAAAATCTATTTTTTTAAAAAATACTTTTTTTCCCTGTAAGATTAAGACTTTTTATCAACAACAGTACAGTATGAATTCTTGTAATGTTTTTTTAATTGAAAAATTCTATTTTCGTACAATTTTTTTTTTTTTTTTTTTTTTTTTTTTTCTCCCCCTCTTTCTTTCCCCCCCCCCCCTCTGTATAACAAACAACTATTTGGAAAAAAATATAACTATTATTGTGTTAAATATATTGTAGCAGTTATTTGCTTGGCTTGCATTAGTATGATTTTTTTTTTTTTTTTTTTTTTTTTTTTTTTTTTTTTTTTTTTCCCCCCTTTCCCCCCCCCCCCCCTTCAAGAAGATGACTCGGCAGGAATCATCAGAGAGAAGGACGTGGCCGGGACGTGTTGGTCCCATGTTTTCACCTTGAAACCCTACCCCTAGTGTGTTGTCTTGTAAACTTAGAAACCTCCCTATTTTCAAATAAATGCAGGAGCGATGGGAGAGATTGTTTAGAGCGTGATGAGAGGCTGTAATCTGAACAATGTCCCATACGCCCTCATGCGAAAAAGAAACCAGCGTCTTCATTCCTTTTGTCTATTTTTTTATAATGTTGGGTAAAATATATCCAACATATTGTTACATTATGGTTGCTACTTTTCCTCCCAAACACAAATTTATACATTTAAAAAAAAAAAAAAAAACCCTATCTATATTCTCATAACTTTAACAGACTTGCAACATTTTTCATCTAAAAAAATAAGACATTTTCATGCAATGCATATTTCTCTTTCTATAAAAAGAAATATGCATTGCATGAAAAATTATGACCGCTTTTCTACAAAAATCTGACTTTTATTCCGAAAAAAATCTGATTTGTTTCCTCTTAGATTCTGACTCTTCCTCAGGAAGAATACAACTTAATTTTTGTAAATTTACAAATTTTAGCCAGAAAAAAGTAACTTTAGTGTTATAGGATTTATGTTTTTGTACGGAAATTTGACCTTTTTTCTTGGAAAAAAATCTGATTTTAAAATCTTAAAACAATGACTTTTTCACAAATTAATATGACTCACAATTAAAAATACAAAGGATTTTACAAGTTGTCAAGGGTCTTTTATTCTTTGTATTTTATTATTATTTGCATTGAATTGCAAGCCAAACCGAGTGAAGGCATCAACCAAAAGCCACCTCGGTGTTGTCATCCAAATGGATGTTTTTAAGCACATGCTGGGCAGGTGTGTGCGTGGGTTTGAATGCACCAAAGGCTCTTTCCTCATCAGCCTTTTTATCATTTCTACTCAAAACTGGTTTGGCCAAGAAAATTCCCACTCGTGTAACTGCCAAACATTCCTAGACTCAATTTTAAAAATAAGTCAAACCCTTTCACTTCCTCAGCCTTGAGGCACTTCCGTGTGGAAGTGATTACATTTCAATTTTTTAAAATGTTATTTTAAACAATTTAGAAAATACAAACATGGCAACAAGTCTTCACAAAATCATGTCATAACTGCCGCGTGGAAGTGCTCTCGCTTGTTGGAACACGCCCGACGCTTGACGTCAAAGTCACTCTTGTTGTTGACTTTTATGGGTGACCAGGGGCCTCATGTACAAAAGGTGCATACGCACAAAAACGTGGCATAGGTTCCTTTTCACGGTAAAGTTCAGATGCTATCAAGACCGGAATGACCGTGGAAATGTGCGGTGCGATAAATAAACCGCACATTTATTTATGCCCTAACAATCTCGTCTTGTGACTCCAGCGCAGGTGAGGACACGGCCAGTCGGGCCAGCAGCAGCAGCCGGTTGTTGCATCGGAGATGCCGGGAACGAGGGATGAAACCTCCGCGTCTGTGACACCAGTGGTGCCAGCACTGGAAAAAAGAATCCTTTGATTGTAATTTGAACATGTACATCGGTTGCACAAGATTAAAATCTGTTCAAATGTTTTTAGGAGTAGAGGGGTAAATTAGGTCATTTGAACACATTATAATCATGTGCAACCGATGTACATGTTCAAATTAAGTAAATTCAGAGGACTCTCTTTTTAAGTGAGGGACGCTAGAGGAATCCTCCACATCTGTGACACTGGAGACGCCGGGGACGATGGACGAATCCCCCGAACATGTACAACGTGGCTGCGACTGCGTGTCCTCTCCTCTCTCCAGGAGTCAACATTTTGATATCCTCTTTGATATGCTGATGTGCTTCTATTTGAAGCCAAAAGATTTATTACAAATACCATACATACATTTACACGTGAACCTTTCTCTCATAGGGCTGGGTGTAGGTTACTGTATGGAACACATTTGTTGTGAGTTATAAAAATACACGGTATTTACATTGGGGGTAATCAGAGTCAGCCACATGTGAGAGTAGTGTCACCCACGATCGCAGCGATTCTCTCCTCGAACGGGGTGAGACCCTCGGCGCCGATTCCTCCCCCTGCTTTGGCCACACTTCGGTGGTGGGCAGCTGTCCTCCGCTTCACATCATTCACTCCTCTTTCCCTTGTTGTTTTAAACGCACGAGAACAACGTGCCAAAAGAGGATTTTCTTGCGCACCTCCACTTCATTGAGCAACTTCACATTCAGAAAAATATTTTTTCTTCATTACCTTGCTCATTTTCCTTTTTTTCTGATCATGCAGAGATTGGGATCTGAGGTGCAGGGTTCATTTAAATACCCATCCATCCATTTTCAACACCGCTTATCCTGTTCAGGGTCACGGGGCGCTGGAGCCTATCCCAGCTGATGTCGGGCGAAAGGCAGACTACACCGTGAACTGGTCGCCACTCAGTCGCAGGGCGCATATAGACACGGATAACCATTCGCACTCAAATTCAACCCACGCTGCCTGCTTAAATTAAATATGATTTGCATATTTAAATGTGGCCGTGGACAGGCAGGGGTCGGCTACTCCAACATGTGCGTTCAATTCTACGTTGATTGGGATGTACGAAGGAGATGTGCTTGGATTCATGCATACGCACAGATTCATACATCTGGATATTTTTGTGCGTCCGGCGTTTTCTGGATTTGAGCGTACGCCATGTTTCAGTCGGAAATCCACGCAAGTCTTTGTACGAGGCCCCAGTTGTGCAAGGAAATCGTATTCCTTCAGTTATTATTATAGCAAAAATGCCACTTTATTGTCAAAAAATAAACCACTTTCTTACTGAAAACTATGTGACCTAATTTCTTTCTGGAAAAATTGTCCTCCACAAAAAGTCATAACTTTGAAAGAATATAGTCATATTTTTAGGGAGAATTTGACGATTCAGAGAATATAATCATAGTTTTAGGCAATTTTTTAATATTACTAAAATACAATTATTATTTCAGAGGAAAAATGTCATACTTTCAAACAAGATTAATTTCCAAATCCATTATACATGTTTGCAGATACAGTAATGAAAACGTGCAAAGACTTCGAACTATCAAATGGTCAATTGTGGAAATACAGCATTCATATTGTTTTTCACCATTTCAGTTGTCCGAATTTTTGGGCCGCGGTTTAAACAAAGCCCAGGAATGCACTTGGGCTTTCTGGCACGAGTCGACCTTCCATCACTATATAAGAAATCGAGTGTCTTTGTTCGTATTGACGGTTACTCGGCACAGTTGCGTGTTGCTTAGTTATATTTACTTGGCCCTTTTCTACCATGACTTTGTGCCGTTAGCTAGCTAGCTATGCCTGCACACCAAAAATGCATCTTTCCTGGATGTCACAATTTCCAGAACAGTTGGGTGTTGTTATTAAAATTCCCAAGCGTTATATATTTTGTGCTGTTCAGGCAACTGTAGTATGTTGGAACGCAAATGATTGTGTGTATACAACAAACAGGAAGTATGTGGTCAAATATCTGTCATTTCGTGGAAGCCACAGGCTGCATGACGTGCCGCTTTGTTTCGGTCGACTTTCCCTGAAGTGTCCCTGTTCTGTGGACACGACACAACCCCAAGCGAAGCGGTGACTGCACGAACCCGCTGTCCGCTGGCCAAGAGAAGCCCCGGTTACCTCGCGAGCTAGCTGGTGGCTAACACCTCTGGTCGCAGCGTGGAAAGCTCAGCGCCGACCTGGTGGGATGTATTCCAGCCACCAGAGGCTTTAAGCAGATATATTTTCGCGGCTCAAACGTACAGTGGAATTTCTTAAATTTCTGGACGAATTGGTCATAAAATGTAATCTGATCTTCATCTGAATCACAACACTAAACAACGTCTGCTTAAACTAATACCACACAAATAATTATGTTTTCATATTTTTATAGAGCATAACATCGTCACAGGACAGGGAGGAAAAAGTAAGTGAACCCTTGGATTTAATACCTGGTTGACCGACCGTGACCAAACATTTCCTGTACTTGTCGATCAGACGTGCACAACGATCAGGACGAATTTTGGACCATTACTTTTTTCCCAAACTGTTCAGCAAGATTCCTGAGATATTTGGTGTGAATAGCTCTCTTGATTTCATCCCGCAGCATCTCAATCAGGTTGAGGTCAGGACTTTGACTGGGACACACCAGTACACATATTTTACACATACAATTTGGTTTCATCTGTCCACAGAATATTTTGCCAGTAATGCTGTGGAACACCCAAGTGTTCTTTAACAAACTTTAAAAGTGCAATAAGTTTTTTGTTTTTTTTGGGTTTGTTTTTAGACAGGAACGGTTTCCTCCTCGGTGTTCTCCCATGAACCCAATTCTTATTTAATGTTTTATCTCCGGACGATTTGTCAACAGAAATGTTGACAGGTGCCAGTGATTTCTGTAAGTCTTCAGCGGATACTCTAGGACTCTATTTTTTTTACCTCGGGGAATATTCTTTACTTTGTACAGCTTTGTACAAGTCAAAATTCTTGATCGTAGGTCTTCTGAGAGCTGTTTTGAGCGAGATATGGTACATATCAGGCAATGCGTCTTGGCAAGAGACAATTCTAAACAGCTGGTGTTTTCTAGTGGCCAGAGAACCTTTAAGCTCGTCTCATTGATTGGACTCCGGGTTGGCTCACGCATGACTCTGATTAGCACTAGGAGAATCCTTAGCCTAGAGTTTCACTTATGTTTTCCTCCCTGTTATTTTCAATAAAAATATGAACGCATATAATTGTTTGTGTGGTATTCGTTGAAGTAGACTGTTTATTTTTGTGATTTACCTGAAGATCAGACCACATTTTAAGAAATTCCAAAGGGTTCAGATACTTTTCCCACCCACTGCAGGGATGTTCGCATCCATTTCAGCAGGGCGTGGTACTACACATTCAGCAGACACTCACAGCGTTTGAGAGCAGAGGCAATCGTTGAAATTTGAAGCTTCCATTTGTATACTCAGCGATTTCTTTGAGCTTTCGAATTTGGCAGGGTTGGTAACAACACACTTCTCTGTAACAAATCAAATTTAGAAGGCATTTATTTTCACTTTACGGGGACTTCTAGTAAAGTTATCTTTTTTAGATTTAAAAAATGTTTTTTTCTAATTTACTATTCACTTTATTCAATTTCTTGATTTTTATATGATATGAATTAATAGTTTGTTTTTTTATGATTGGTTAATTATTTTTTGTGCGTTCATTTGTATTTAAACCTTCTTTTATCCTGAAAAAAATATTAATTTTTTCATCGATGATTGTTACTGCTTTTTTTTGGTCTCTACAAAACATGATGTTTTATGACTCAAATGTTTTGTTTTCACTTTCTTTGTGTAATGCTACGATGTTTGTTTAGAAAAAATAATATTGTTAATTTTTTTAAACGCTACAACTTTTTCTTAAAAGAATAATTCTAAGATTATGAGTTTTTACCTGATAACTTTTTATCGGGAAAAAAAAAAGTATGTTTTTTTTACCTCAATAACAAAAATCTTAAAAGGACTATATGATTTTTTTTCTCAGAAAAAAAAGTTTACTCGCAGTATTTTGATTTTTTATCCACCTGAATTTGCAGAATATAATAACTTTTCACCAAAAGGTTATTTATTAATGAAAAAAGACAACTTTATTTGCTTAAGATTGCGACTTTTTCCCAAGATATAATAGTTTTTGTCTTGAAAAATATGACTTCATTCCGTTAGTGTCAAACTTAAAAAAAATGTTTTTCCTGTAGTAGTAAGACGCCATTCTAAAAAAAATACATTTTCAATCATGTGATTCCAATGTTTTATCTTTATTTTAGAGAAAGCAGCCGAACTAAAGTTATTAAATAGCGCTCTAAGGGAAGAATGTGCAATCATGGTTTCCTCCTTCGAAACGATGTGCGTGCAAGTCTGAGCTTTGGCGGTGTGAGGAGAAGTGATGAAATCATAAACACGGCCGCGCTTATGCAACACCAAACAACTGAGCGAGATGGAATTTTTACTTGCATCAAAAGAACCTCAACTCTGACGATAAAGAATTCCAAAAAAACAGTCTGAAAAGTCCTGATTATTTTAGTCACCAACAATAGACAAACAAATATCTAAAGAAATTGGAGTTAAAAAGTCCAATTTTTCAAGGGAATATTTTTTTAATATGACGACATGGGGGAAAAGTTGCATATACCCAGAGGGAAAGAAATTCTAAATATTATGAGGGGGGGGGGGGGAAACTGGAGGAAAAAAAGTCAGAATATAATGAGAATAAAGTTTATTTTCGGAGATGCCGGGAACGAGGGTTGAATCCTCCGCGTCTGTGACACCAGTGGTGCCAGCACTGGAAAAAAGAATCCTTTGAATGTAATTTGAACATGTACATCGGTTGCACAAGATTAAAATCTGTTCAAATGTTTTTAGGAGTAGAGGGGTAAATTAGGTCATTTGAACAGATTTTTAATCATGTGCAACCGATGCACATGTTCAAATCAAGTAAATTCAGAGGACTCTCTTTTCAAGTGAGGGACGCTGGAGGAATCCTCCACATCTGTGACACTGGAGACGCCGGGGACGATGGACGAATCCCCCGAACATGTACAACGTGGCTGCGACTGCGTGTCCTCTCCTGTGTATTCAAATAATTAATTGAGTATCAAACAATTTTTAGATAAAAGGAATATTTTGGGCGGCACGGTGGACGACTGGTTAGAGCGTCAGCCTCACAGTTCTGAGGACCCGGGTTCAATCCCCGGCCCCGCCTGTGTGGAGTTTGCATGTTCTCCCCGTGCCTGCGTGGGTTTTCTCCCGGCACTCCGGTTTCCTCCCGCATCCCAAAAACATTTTGTTTTTTAATAAGAAAAACAGCACATTGTAGTATTGTACATTATAAGGAGGCACAACATGTAATTCTCTTTGTTTTATGTTTAAACTTCAACAGGAAATAGCAATAAACAGGTATGGGTTAACTCTACACTTTACAATTGTTGTTAGTTTTCATTATTATTATTATTATTGTCGTTGTTGCTGTTGTTAATAGTAGTACTAGTAGTATTTAAACAATTCAGCGATGCAAGAACAAATGATTAACTTTTATGTAATTTATTTTATTTTAATTGTTTGAATGTATTCCTTTACAAGTATACTTTACTGTAATTTCACTTCATTTAATTGACTCCCCCCCCCCCACCCACATTGATTGAGGATCAAATGAGATACTATCTGTTTTTAACATCCCACAGATTTACCTGACAATACAGTATTGCTTCAGAGGTGTGATATCATCACCATGCACCATCCCACTTCCTGTGCGTGTGGAGGGAAATTCCTCGGGTGGTACCAAAGTTGTATAAAAGTCCCAACACGCAAGCACAACCACAACAACAATACAACTGACTGCTCCTACCAGTGAACTACGACTAATACTACAACTTCTACACACCACCAACAAGGTACCTTATTTTGATTATTTTTGTACAATAGAAGAGAATAAGCAGCAACAATAGTCAGCAGCATTTTATGTGGCATAAAAATATAACTGTATCCATAAATAAGCTATATATTGTTAGAATACTATACCATAATCATTGCACTATACTATATATATGCAGATATGAATATGAACAGCAGCCATAGTCAGCAGCATTGTAGGTAGCAAAAAAGGTATACATGTAACATATCAATCAATAGTCTATGTACAGTATTAACACTACTATACTATGCATACTAAATATCCAGATGTGAAATGTGAACAAAATCGGCAAGAATAGTCAGTCGCAGTGTACTGGTTTCTACGGTTGAGCCCAGCTTCAGATGTCTACGTACACTATATAAAAAGACATACTCTGTACACGTACTAATATGATGGGGTGACTATATATTGGCGGCACGGTGGGCGACTGGTGAGAGCGTCAGCCTCACAGTTCTAAGGACCCGGGTTCAATCCCCGGCCCCGCCTGTGTGGAGTTTGCATGTTCTCCCCGTGCCTGCGCGGGTTTTCTCCCAGCACTCCGGTTTCCTCCCACATCCCAAAAACATGCATGAATTGGAGACTCTAAATCGCCCGTAGGTGTGACTGTGAGTGCGAATGGTTGTTTGTTTCTATGTGCCCTGCGATTGGTTGGCAACCGGTTCAGGGTGTACCCCGCCTCCTGCCCGATGACAGCTGGGATAGGCTCCAGGACGCCCGCGACCCTAGTGAGGAGAAACGGCTCAGAAAATGGATGGATGGATGATTATATATTTATGATTTTCACAGTCATAACTACTATGTGGCTCTCACTGAAAATTAGTTTGACACCCCGGTCTAAAAACTATACGTGTATTAATAAAGAGTCTACATATTAACAGAAAACTGTACTATGATATACTTGATACAGTATATTGAAAGAAGTGAACGTGAACTGCAGCAAGAATGGTTAGCCACATTGTATGTAGCAAAAAAAAAAAAAAAAAAGACATATCAATAAATCCTCAGTTGACTGACAGCTATACATGCCTAGTAATATACAAACAGAAAATTATACTTTTCATATAATGTAAATAAAAGCAGCAAGACTAGTCGGTAACAATGGATGTGTACATAAAGTATATAACAACATGTGACATCTCTGAAAAGATGGCCACAGAGACGAGATGCCCCATGACCCCCAAGCTGCCCGCGGGACTAGACCTGGAGCTCTGCCATCATCCCTTGACCATGAGGAAAGTGGTCAACCTGGTGGTCGCCATGGAGAGGTTAAAGGGCAGCCGCACCGAAACGGCCCTCAGGACTAAATTCAGCGGGGAAAGCTTCCTCAACATCATGATCGATGACATCGTTGAAGGTAATTCTCAAATTCCATCCAATAGCCATTGGTTATATTCATTCCATATAAATATGTTTGGTGCATATTTAACCAAACCACATAACTGTCTTACGAAAGTCTGCTAGCACGCAATGCAAAACGCCAAAGACGGGCTAACAAATGTAGGATTGATGGTGCGGTAGTTAGTTTAAACCTTTAAACAATGGATATTTGAACACAAACAGTGCAGTAGCTCACATGCACAATATTCATGTGAATATATTATATCATTTATACTCTGTGATAAACTACTGTTACTGAAGCTTATTCTCTGTGTTGCGCCATCAAATCTCTGTGCATCATCTCTATGTTTCATACTGGCCCCCGGTGGCCACGGCACAACATAAGGTGAAGCGCAATGTCGGTTGAATTAAAGCCTGAAAAATATGAGCTGAAACTCTTTAATTAATTACATTCTATTTAATGATTTGATGACTGTATGTTTTTGTATGGAACAAATTAAACTCGCAAGTCCATTTTCTTTGCAAGACAAAAGCCTTTGATGTTTCCCAGTCTTACATGTTTTTTTTTTTTTTGTTTGTTTCAGTGATCCACATGCCCGAGGGGCGACCGCCGGTGAATCAATTCACCAGGACGGGGGAGTATCAGTGCACCGTGACCGACAGCCAGAACAAAAGTCTGGTGCTGCTCGGAGACAGCATGGAGCTGCACGCTGTCACACTGCAGGGAGGAAGCAGCCGCCGCAAAGGTCTGGACACCGTACACTAATTCTACATTTATATTCACACACACACACACACACACACACACACACACACACACAAACTGTGTTTCTTGCCACATTTCACCATGTTACATTCTCAGTTTACTCAACAGAATGACAGCTCATCGTCGCCTGTCCTACATTAAATACAACAAATACTAACATCCAATACAATACAAACTTCAGCCTTCACAAAAGCCCCTAAAAAGTATGTTTTTCTTATATATATATATATATATATATATATATATACTTTAAAGAACTGGAAACTTTTTTGCTAATATTATATTTTTCTTTTTCTTTTCTCAACATTTTATTTACATTTGTTTGAACAAATTCAAGCCCTGACATGAACAAAAATGTGACCACATTTAAGTTAAGTAATACCAAATAAAGCCCATAAATCTTTTTCTTTTGCTGTTAAAAATGATTTATTATTTGTTTTTAGTTTTTTTTTAAATTACACAGGGTCTTTTCTTTTTAAATGCATTCATTCTTTATTCATTTTTAGTATGAGTCATTATAAAGTTGTATTTCACTGTCAAAACAAACACACGTTGTGAATTTAATCAAACTGACTTAACTTTCTTTGTCTTACAAAGGTCACCTACCTGAATGTTAACAAACAATGCAAAATGTCATCGACAGGCTAAAGAAACTGGCATCAATTTTACAGTAGTTAGAACCATTTAAACAGAGGATTTTTGAAGACATACGGTGCGGCAGCACGTGCCGACGGACAGCATAACAATATTCACCGGCATAGATTCTTTATCCTCTGCAAAAAAAAACAACAGTAATATTACGGCAGCTTGGTTGCAATAGTATTTTTTCGTGTCACACCATTAAACCTTAAGTATATTATCAACATCTGTATTATATTGCCCCCTGTTGGCCAATGTGCACAAACATAAGCAGGCGTGTGAATTAACACATGAAATCATGAGGCGAAAAGGGTTTATTTACATTTTATTCCATTTATGATATTACTCTATGTTTTTATTGTGTAAAATACAGTATTGTAGAATGCTATTTTTATTTAAAAACATGTTACAACATTTTGTTGTTGTTGTCAAAGATGAGTCACAAGACCCGTGTTTTGATTTACGAGTGTGGCCACGGAACGGATTCAACTTGTATGTCAAGGCGGCACTGTACTAACGTGCCGTTTGGTCTGTCATGCTTTGCAGTGCACCTCAACATGTCCACCTACGTGCACCCGTCCCCCAACACGGAGGCCCGACCGGTGGCCCTGGGCATCAAGGGCACCGACCTGTACCTGTCGTGCCACCAGGAGGGCACCAGGCCCACGTTGCACCTGGAGCCGGTAGAGGACAGGCAGCGTCTGATGGGCGTGGCCTCCGAGAGCGACATGCTGCGCTTCCTCTTCTACAAGCGCGACTCGGGCGTCAGCCTCAGCACCCTGGTGTCGGCGCGCTTCCCCAACTGGTACATCAGCACGGCGGAGGAGGACAACATGGCCGTGGAGATGAGCCAGCGCACCGCCAACCGATACCTCACCTTCCATATTAAGAGGGAAAACTAGGGGGGGGGGGGGAAATGATGCTCGACAACAGCAAAAGCGAACAACAGCATCTGTTAAGACGTGGTAGCATGACTCGAAGCACCTTAAATGGATGACATTCTTTCTTACATTTTGATCTATTTATGCAAGTATTTATTCCATGTATTTATTATTTTATTTATATATTTCACGTGTATTTATGTTTTCGCAGTTGTGTTCACGGTGCAATAAAATGTGTCATGCATGAAACGTCTCAACATGCGCCTACATGAAGTCAGTCATCCATCCATCGTCCATTTTCTAAAGCAGCGGTCACTAGCTTTATTGGTTACACCTGGTAATAGCTATATTACTAGGCATCAAACTGCTCTAAGTCCTGGAGGGCTCTGGATCTTTTTTGAAAAATTGTCCCAAAAATAAATAAATAAATAAAAATTATTTAAAAAATTGTACCGGCATTACGAGATAACTAGCAACGTTTTATTGCTCAGCGGCTGTTTTTTTTTTTGTCAATGCCTTTTCGTCTCAAAAGCCTTCTCTGTCAATTGACTGCCTGTTGTCGTACGAGAGCAGCTCCAACTCCCGGAGACAAATTCCTTGTGTGTTTTCTTTGGACATACTTGGCAAAATAAAGATGATTCTGATTTTGATATATGCGCTACCAACTTATACAAATACAACTTTTTTTCCCCCCAAGGTAGATGTTGGCTCTCTTTCTTTGGGCCCACGCGACAGAAAATAATATAATTATTGAATATTAACCACGCTTCATAATAATAGTTGACTTTAAGGATTTAACAAACTGAGAACGAGCATCTCAAATAATTGTATTGCACTATTAATTATACACGCTGGTAAAACCTTTTAAAAACTCTGTTAAACAATGCATGCACGCTGCACAAATATGTATTTAAACAGTTCAAATCAACTTTGATTTATGTAATTTCCATTTCTTGTTTAGCTGTAGATTTGATTCAATACGTATCTTTCAGTAGCCAAGGTTGTAGTTTTAGTTAAACGACGTTCTTTTCTATTGGGCGGTTAGGGTTTATTTACAATCTCTCCTCCAATCACGTTAGAATTAACCACATGCGCAGACATGCACAAATTCAAAACTGTCCAATGAGAGAAGAGCAGAGCGAGACGAGCCGGTATTTTCAAAACTTTCTGGCGTTGCGTCGAACGTTTGAAGAAGGGAATAGCTAGCCGTTAGCTTTCATGTATACCACCTAGAAGCGGGGCGTTTAGCCTTGTGTTTAAAACCTGCTAAAATACAATTAATTCAAGGAAAATGGACGAAGAGCATCCCACCGCCGTCAAGAGCAGAAAAGGTCTGAAAAGCCTGTTTATTTCAGAGACGTCGTTATTTATCGCTGCAGCTAATGCTAATTATGCTATCCCAGAAGACACTGAATATGCTTGTACGATACATGGTAAAAGAAAAGTTTATATGCAATCACGATTGTTATTCATTTCCATTATTAAACTGTGTGCCCTCCTCTAATATACTACCTTTTGGACACAACCGTGGCAAAAAGGCACACGCCCAATCTGCTATAGCAATGGAAACACTGATAGATAGATGGGACTTTATTCATCTCGTGGGGGAGATTTGATTCTCACCGCAGCAATTTCCGCAAATAAACACTCGTGTTAATATAAAGTGAAAAACAAGTAGAAGAGAAGAGCAGCATTGAGGATGAATTAAAGGAAATGAAAATCTAACCTCAGCAGGAAGAAAAACTAATGTTGCTATCGTTGTCTGGTAAATACCAAATATTGTATCATTCTATATTGATATATCGATATTTAGACAATTAGTGCCCAAAAAGAAGTATAATGTTAAGTTTTATATAATGACATTGATAGATTATAATAATATAAAAACTACGATAAAATCTTGATACGGTATGCATGATATTGCACATTGAAAGTCATAATTAAACACTGAGTATACTGAGAGGCATGATTTAATATGGATAATAAACAATACAGTGTTCCCTCGTTTTTCGCGGTTAATGGGGACCAGGACACCCCGCGAAAGGTGAAAAACCACGAAGTAGGATTAGCCCCCCCACTAGGAATTTTCGTGGATGTGTGTACCAGAATGTTTAAAATATGAAAACAGTATTTATACTTTATATATTTGAGACAAAGATTACAACAGTACACGTATTTACATAACAGGATATTTCCACCACGTTGTTCTATTATAGCTAACAGAGAACTCAGTAATATACCAGTTTATTAGCATTTTTTTTTCACCTCACTGTTGAGATATACAGAGGTAAACCGTCTGATAGTAGATAAGGATGTCATTGACATTTCTTTGTGTCACAGAACTGCGCAAGGAGAGGATTATGGGATACTTGACAAATAAAGGGAAGCTCAACTCCAAGTAAGATGTTATGTTTTTAAGTTTGTGGTACGGAGATATTTTTTGCACAATAGGAACTGTTTTAATTTGTGGGGAAATGCCATACACTGTATATCTTCTCCTTGGCGTGGAGGTCTGCTCTCTTTCCCTGCTCTTGTTGAAATGAATACTTTTATTCCACAGGCCAAACATCGTGTGTCTGGGGAAGAAGTCTGAGACTGCACAACTGTCTGCACTACAGGTCTGTGTGTCTTTAGAAAATACCTTGTCTGGATAGGCTTGATTAGTTTATCCACATTTGGAAGCAGTCTGACTCTTATTTGAGGGTACTTGATACAGATATTTTTTCTTGCCCTTGTACCATGGAGTGTAAATCCAGCCAAAGAGGCATTTAATCTATCCATCCATCCATCCATCCATTTTCTCCTCACTAGGGTCGCGGGCCTGCTGGAGCCTATCCCAGCTATCATCGGGCAGGAGGCGGGGTACACCCTGAACTGGTTGCCAGCCAATCGCAGGGCACATACAAACAACCATTCACACTCACAGTCACACCTATGGGCATTTTAGAGTCTCCAATTAATGCATGTTTTTGGGATGTGGGAGGAAATAGGAGTGCCCGGAGAAAACCCATGCAGGCACGGGGAGAACATGCAAACTCCACACAAGCGGGGTCGGGGATTGAACCCCGCTCCTCAGAACTGTGAGGCTGACGCTCTAACCAGTCGTCCACCGTGCCGCCGCATTTAATCTAGAGCTGCAAAAGAAATGATCAATTAATTGATGACTAACCAATTATCAAACTAATTGCCAACTGTTTTTAATGTATGATTAGTTGTTCAGAGCCTTGGTTTAAATGAAACATTTTCAAATCCTCTGATTTCAGTCTGTAAACACGAATATTTTCACATTTCCGTAGTCCTCCATCAAAGCAGACTTTTGCGTTTCATCAAAACCGACATTTGCAAACATCTGCTTTTACTTTCTCATATACCATATCTCATATACCAATCACCGCCTCTGGCAACTAATAAGCTACACTTCTTACAAGTATCGTTATCACAAAGGACGTACGAGGGATAAGATGGGAGAAAGATGGGGTAATTGCTTCATGGTAATTGCTAAGCTATCGTGACATAAAGTTGCAAAACACCTAAATAAGTTGTGGCACAGTACACTTGTCACATAGGTCTGGCTGCAACCGCGTTAGAGCAGAGATTAGCCAATTTTGAAGCGTAAAATAGGCAAATTAATACGTGTCTGGAGAGGAAAATACGGCAATACACGACGCAAGACACTCACGCAGGGACTGGAACTGGAAACCGCAAATTAATTAGTAATTCACCGCTGCTACCTCACCTGAGAAAATGAGCCTATAAATTAAAAAATGTATTAATGTAATAAGGTGGAACGGTGGACGACGGGTTAGCACCTCTACCTCACAGTTTTGAGGACCTGGGTTCAAATCAGGCCTCGCCTGTGTGGAGTTTGCATGTTCTCCACGTGCCTGCATGGGTTTTCTCCGGGAACTCCGGTTTCCTCCCAAATCCCCAAAACAAGCATGGTCGGATAATTGAAGACTCTAAATTGTCTGTAGGTGTGAATGTGAGTGCAAATGGTTGTTTGTTTATATGTGCTTTGCGATTGGCTGGCAACCAGTTCAGGGTGTACCGTGCCTCCTGCCCGATGATAGCTGGGATAGGCTCCAGCACTCCTGCGACCCATGTGAGGATAAGCGGCTCAGAAAATTGATGGATGGATGTCTGTAGGTATGAATGCGAGTGCAAATGGTTGTTTGTTTATATGTGCTCTGCGATTGGCTGGCAACCAGTTCAGGGTGTACCCTGCCTCTTGCCCGCAGTTAGCTGGGATAGGCTCCAGCATACCCGCAACCCTAGTGAGGATAAGCTGTGTAGAAATTGGATGGATTCGTCCCACAATGAGGAAATTTGCATCCTTTAAGCGGCAATAGCGGATTGAGGAAATACAAAAATAGCATGCAAGAGAAGACATTTGGCTGCAACTCACCTACATTACCATGTTGATCCGATAAATACACCTGTCACAATAAAAGACTATTTAGGATGAAATATTTTCCCCCAACATTATCATGATAAATGATATCGTTTAGTCATTTTTTAATGCTTCTGAAATCACAAAAAACATAAGGCCCACCCTCAAGCTGCAGGACTGTGTGGT
Source organism: Phycodurus eques (assembly GCF_024500275.1). Classification (NCBI taxonomy): domain Eukaryota; kingdom Metazoa; phylum Chordata; class Actinopteri; order Syngnathiformes; family Syngnathidae; genus Phycodurus; species Phycodurus eques. The sequence continues at coordinate 18,422,989 of NC_084527.1, read as the reverse complement.
TGATTCGCTGAAGGCGCTAGAGACCAGCTGTCAATCAAATACGTTTGCTGTAGTCGACTACTGGCTGAATAACTTGTGTCGCTGAGGTTATGCTTAGTAAACAGTTAACGTTCCCTTTCTTGTCTTAATTGGGGACTTAGACACACAGCAACTCCGAGCGAGGCACTGACGTTTTAAATGTTGCTGCGGTGGAGCGAGCTGTTTAGCTCCTTAGCTTCTGGGCTAGCAAACATAATAAACCTTTAACTTTCCCTTAAGTGTCTCAGTTGTGTGCTACGTGCTGCACATGAAGCAAGGCTGTGGAGTATTGGAGAGAGCCAACACTGGTCCGCCCACTACCGGCTAACGAAAGAAACTATTGTCCATTTTATTTATCAAACGATAAGTTTAAATAGTTTCTATCCACACAGGCCAAGCAATAAATACATGAAAATGAAAAATATTCAAATCATAATTTACTATCAACTACAATTAAAGGATAAGAATCTCATTTGACGTGCGCCCCGCATCTGAGACGCACAGAAATCAGCGGGGACGCATAAAACATGAGCAATCTGCGTCCACAGACACACAGCATTGCGTACCTACGTGTGTGTGTGTGTGTGTGTGTGTGTGTGTGTGTGTGTGTGTGTTGCTGAAGTGCTTCAGCGACTCATTATTCACTAAATATATGAGTCCTGTCTTGGTGCTAGCCAATCAGACGCAGAGGAGGAGGGTGGTTTGTCGTTCCACAAATACAACCCCAATTCCAATGAAGTTAGGACATTGTGTTAAACATAAATAAAACAGAAAACAGTGATTTGCAAATCATGTTCAACCTATATTGAATTGAATACACCACAAAGACAAGATATTTAATCTTTAAACTGATCAACTTTATTATTTTTAGTAAATAATCATTAACTGAGAATTTTATGGCTGCAACATGTTCCAAAAAAGCTGGGACAGGGTCATGTTTACCACTGTGTTACATCACCTTTTCTTTTAACAACGTTCAATAAACGTTTGGGAACTGAGGACACTAATTGTTGAAGCTTTGTAGGTGGAATTCTTTCCCATTCTTGCTCGATGTACAGCTTCAGCTGTTCAACAGTCCGGGGTCTCCGTTGTCGAATTTTACGCTTCATAATGTGCTACACATTTTCAATGGGAGACAGGTCTGGACTGCAGGCAGGCCAGTCTAGTCCCCGCACTCTTTTACTACGAAGCCACGCTGTTGTAACACGTGGAGAATGCGGTTTGGCATTGTCTTGCTGAAATAAGCAGGGGCGTCCATGAAAAAGACGTTGCTTGGATGGCAGCATATGTTTCTCCAAAACCTGTATGTACCTTTCAGCATTAATGGTGCCTACACGGATGTGTAAGTTACCCATGTCATTGGCACAAACACAACCCCATACCATCACAGATACTGGCTTTTGAACCTTGCGTCCATAACAGTCCGGATGGTTCTTTTCCTCTTTGGCCCGGATGACATGACGTCCACAATTTCCAAAAACAATTTGAAATGTGGACTCGTCGGACCACAGAACACTTTTCCACTTTGCGTCGGTCCATCTTAGATGAGCTCGGGCCCAGAGAAGCCCGCGGCGTTTCTGGGTGTTGTTGATAAATGGTTTTTGCTTTGCATAGTAGAGTTTCAAGTTGCACTTACGGCTGTAGCGCCGAACTGTATTTACTGACATTGGTTTTATGAAGTGTTTCTGAGCGCATGCGGTGATATCCTTTACACATTGATGTCGGTTTTTGATGGATTGCCGCCTGAGGGATCGAAGGTCACGGGCCTTCAATGTTGGTTTTCGGCCTTGTCGCTTACATGCAGTGATTTCTCCAGATTATCTGAACCTTGTGATGATATTATGGACCGTAGATGATGAAATCCCTTAATTCCTTGCAATTGTACGTTGAGGAACATTGTCCTTAAACTGTTCGACTATTTTCTCACGCACTTGTTGACAAAGAGGTGAACCTCGCCCCATCTTTGCTTGTGAATGACTGAGGAATTCAGGGAAGCTCCTTTTATACCCAGTCATGGCACCCACCTGTTCCCAATTAGCCTGTTCACCTGTGGGATGTTCCAAACAAGTGTTGATGAGCATTCCTCAACTTTCTCAGTCTTTTTTGCCATCTCTCCCAGCTTTTTTGGAACGTGTTGCAGCCATAAAATTCTAAGTTAATAATTATTTGCTAAAAACAATAAAGTTGATTAGTTTGAACATTAAAGATCTTGTCTTTGTATTGTATTCAATTAAATATAGGTTGAACATGATTTTCAAATCATTGTATTCTGTTTTTATTTATGTTTAACACAACGTCCCAACTTCATTGGAATTGGGGTTGTACAACAAAGATTTTTTTTCCGGAGTCGATAAATTTTCATTGTGGAATGGCTTTGGATCCGTAGATACAAACAACTGGGGTACTTTCGGGAACGTTAACTATTTATTATGTTTGATAGCCCGGGAGCTAACTAGCTAGCTAAACCGCTCGCTCTGGCTCACTCGATCGTGGCGACATCGTTTCAAACAGGTCACTAACCTGGGGACAGTAGTCCGCATCTGGACCCAAAAGGAGTCCCGTACAGACCCACACCATGGCCCAAAAAAAAGTTGAGTAAAAGATGGAGAAAGATCAGAGAATGACTGATAATGAAAGAGAACATTTGGAACAAACGGCACTTAAAATGGACCACTCAGTGTAATTTTTGTTTGTGGGAAGTTCCCACTGGGAGCAATTAAAAGTGCATATATGTGAAACACGGTTATGAACCAAAACAAAGCCTCTAAAACGGTTCAGTTGTTAAAATTTGTAAAATTCAAATCTGTAAAATTGTTTGAGAAGTCACTGTTGTGTGAAGAGGCCAAACAGAAAAGGGAAAATTCTAACTATCTCAAGTTAAGCACTTTACTTGATCACTTTCTCTTTTTATTTACTTGCTCTTTAGGATTGAAGTCCATCCCTCATGAATGCAAATAAAATGCATGTTAGTAGTAAACAATGTTTTTAAATTAATATTTTTAGTACTCGTGGGGGGGGGTATTATTTTTAGATTTGATCAATCAATAGGAGAATCCCTTCTGAAAGGATTCGATAGTGACAGTCGTATTCCTATACAAGTCTGGGCTTCTTTAACATTGCACATGCTATGAACGGGGTTGGGAGGGTTACTTGATAGATAGATAGATAGATAGATAGACAGACAGCTATGCTAGCTTCATAACAGAGTTATTAAAACCTTTGCATATGACTCGGTTTTCGTTATAATGAGGGAAATTAAAACGAGAAACAAATTCAGCAGGCAATCTTTGTCGTTAGTGGTTTAGGTTTACTATTTATTTATTTATTATTTTCTTCTTCACCTGCTACCCCACCAATATCCCGTCCTTTTCATCATCAGTATCGTCTGATTTTGTGGCTTTCTGAGCATTCTCCTCCTCTGTTCTCATTTGTTTCATCAACAAACCACTTCAGTTTTAAATAGCAAAACGCTTGTCACAAAATTGTCCGTGACACGCATAGGTGGTGTGCGTGTATGTCATGGCTCTGTGGATAATAGCGCGTCCTATCTGCAAGAAACCGCCAATTATGTTGCAGCAGGCAGCCAGTAGTATTCCAAAGGGTCGCTTTTAACTCAAATGGTATTCATAACAATGATCGAGACAGTGCTCTTTCTTCACAACCAAAGAGCCTGCAGGAGGTGGCGCTAGCAATGAAAAAAGGCGACTTTCAACCATTAAAACATACACTTGCAACCTGATGAAATTTTTGATCGCACAAGGTGGAAAAAAAGCTCACAAATGCAACCAATTTGGTTGTAGTCTTGAGCCCTGCTTGGTGAATTCTGCCTCATGATGATAGTAAGGTCCCACATTGACTGATCCAAATGCGAGGCCACTATGAACGCTTGGCCGCCACAAGAGACAAGACGCTGTGATATTGCCAAAGACCAATCAGAGCAAAGCTGTTTTCCATATTTAAATTGAGAAGATGAGCAATCAGAGCAAAGCATATTAATCACATAATAATGAGAAATCTGTCTGTTTTAAGTGCCAGGTGAAAAAGAGCAACTTGAATAGTTTGAAAAGGACATTCTGGGTATTTTCAACCCAAATTATCTTGCAGACCCTATAAAAGGACCTCAAAGATTATTTTAAAAAAATGATGGAAGGAGATCTTTAATGCAAAATATTTTTTTATTCAATTAATCGATGGAATAATCGATAGAATAATAATATAATATCAGCCCTAATTTAATCAAATGACTTCTCTTTGTCTTGCAGCTCATCAAGGGCAAAGAAAATAAAGCTCCGGTCACTACTTTTCATTATGAAGCCAAAAACGTAAAACCTTTGGCTCCTGTCAACAACCAAAAGCCACCCAGAAAGACGTTTGTTATTGCAAACAAAGAGAATGTACGGACTGAACGTCAGTCGGAACAGTCGACACTCTGCAAAAAGTCATTCACAGGAACGTACACTGTTAACACTCTGAAGGCGACCAGTCTTCCCAAAAAGCCTCCAAACGTCAGGATACAGCTCACGGGAAAAGCATCTTCGACCTTTTCAGTGGCAAAGAACTCAAACAACACGTTTAGGCCACCGTCAAATCCCGCCACTTCTTATCTGGCAAAGAATTACACGGCCCGACTTAGTCTGGGGCCCATAGTCAAGACCAGGACGGGGCTCATCCCCGCCATGATCCAACCGAGGGTCGCCAGGCCTCTCCCAGCTGCGGACGCCGGAATCGTTTTTTCGAGAGTCACCGTCCCGTCTTCCAAGGCTATGGTGAAGAAAATTCCACTTCACCAGCGGCCGGCTGTCCCTCGAGAGCTCAAATCTCTCCCTGGTAAACAGCCGTCTTGCAAAAGCGGACTCAAATCAACGGTGACCGCCTCAACTTCTGCTAGGCTACCAGATAATGTGCCCAGGCTACCAGATAATGTGCCCAAGCTACCGGCGAAACACACGTCTCAACCTAAAGGCCGGCCGATGATACAGAAATCTGCAATAGCTGGACGCACGTCTAAAAAGCCGGGAATGGTGAGCGGAAAACCCATGGCGGCCAAACCTAAGATGACCGACGCTGCTCCGAAAAGAATGAGCGCCCCCGTGGCGAAGCAGACAGCATCCCGGACCACCGTCACTGTTGTCACCCAACCCAGGTTACTGACCAAAGCGACAAAGCCTCAAGCGGTGGGGAAGAAGATGGCTGCTGAGCAAGAGGAGAGAATGTAAGCTTTAAACACATTTCAACTTATTGAAACACACCTTTTTAAATGCACCCAAAAATTGCTAGCATGAAATGTGGAGAAAAAAAACTACTGTATTGTACAGGAAGTCCTTGATTTACGAACAAGTTCCGTTCCTACGCTGGCGACGTAACATGATTTTCCGCGTAAGTCCGCGTAAGTCGGATTTCACCGTTAAAGTACCACTAGATAACTGTAATGTCTAAGGCAGTGGTTTTCCAACTTTAGTAATACTTTTCTCCAAGTACTACAATCATGACCAAAATAAAAATGCAATACCATAGTCGGCCCAAGTGGTCAAAAAGGTCTGTTATGATTCTTTCGTTTGCAATTCGATTCAATATTGATTTAAATGCTCTATCGATCCAGTAAGAAGTAGAAATACAAAATAGTAAATACATTTTGACGATTTAAAAATATTTTTTAATTTTTTTTATGTAAACATATGTCGCGTAATTTTTTTAAGCAGTAAAACATCTGTAAATAAACATTTGCACATAACTTATTTGTGCACATGTAGTACAAAAGTAAAAATCATAGCAGTTCTGTATAAGCACTGAAAAGGTCAAGTGCATGTAAACTTTAAACTTTATTTCCTCTTGGAAATTGTAATAAAAATAAAAAATGTGCATAATAATAACGTATTGTGCATATATAGTATATAAGTAAACACATGATGGCAGCTTTGTATTTTTCTTATGTTTATGGTCACAATTATTATTTGAAGGGTTTTTAAGTAATACTTAAGTTTAAATAATAACTTTAAAGTTTAAGGAACATTTTGGCTCATCAGATCAACCAGTGTCGTATTTGTTGCACTGGTCTTTTGTATTTTCGTGTTGAGGTGCTGCGGGTCGTGGCCCTGGTTGTGGTCCCAGCGGAACCGCGAAGCACACGTAACATCGGCGACAAGAGTTGATCCGGTAGTACATTTTGTATTAATTAGGAAATGCTCCTACAATTATCCAATTATTTTACGGATGTTAATGCTGAATGTATTAAGCGACAGAGCCATGTTAGGGATTCTGTCACAATACAGAATGAACTAACTTCAAATTCAGAAATGGCCAATAAAAACAGAAAAATATCGTACTTAATATTTTCCTGGTGGATGCATTTGGGATTAGCGTTTGAAGTTGGTAATAGTAACAAATGAAGTGAAACAGACAATGACTTTAGTCAATTCTTTTCTAGAATGACAGTGCTTAAAGGGGAGGATGCTATTCATGTGGTACAGCATGAAGCAGGCATCAGGTGCAGGTGGAGATGGGCCTGGCTCAAGTTGGAGGCCAAAACAAAAAAGCAAAGAAATTAGGCAAATTTAATTGTAATCTTAAATTTGTACATCAACATGTACGTGAGCGGTGTAAATATTTTTTTGTGCGTGGAGGCATATTTTTTTTTTTGACAGATTGCTTCATTTATGTAAAAAAAAAAAATAATAGTAATTCTTTGGCACCTTTTTTGGGGTATTTGCATGTCTGCCTAGTGAGGATAAGCAATACAGAAAATGGATGGATGGATAATACAGCAATCACATACATACTGATAGATAAACTGAAAAAAATGGCAGTGGTGTTTTCTGCAGAAAGCAGGATGTTTACACTTCACGCTTGGGAACAATTTATTGGAAACTGTTACATACGTGTGATGTGTCTTTAGGAAAAAACTGCAGGCATGGCGGGAAGCCAAGGGAATTTCCTACAAGCGTCCTCCCATGCAGGTGAAACCTCTGGTCAGACGCGCCGCCGCTGCTCCCCAACCCTTGCGGACAACCCTGAAGGTGGAGGATGACGCTTGTGCGTTCATTCGTGACGCAGAGAGGTCGCTGTCTGACTGCATTAAGCTGCTCGCTGAGGTACATGTGGTCATTGGATGTATCGTCCCTTGTTAGGACCTCTTCTTCGTTGTGGTCATTCATTGGCCAAATAAACGACTTGTCGTCTATCACGAACAGATACACAAAACAGTCTGAAAAACCAATGCCTGAAAAGACAGGAAGTTGGCCATTTTGGGTCCTTCAATGTTGTAAACTACTCTTGTTGAAATAGTTTGAAAATTCAGCCATCAAAGACAGTTTAACTTCACAAGATAAAAATTGGGAGGCATGTCTATCATGAGTAGACCCACAAAAAAGTCTCACAAAGCTATGGCTGTAAAGACAGGAAGTCAGCCGTTTTGTTTCAAAGCGGACATTTTGGGTGGTTTAAAGATAAACTACTCTTACCGAAATAGTTAAAAAATTCATCTGTCAGAGACCGTTTCACTTATCAACATAAAATTTGGTAGACATGTCTATTGTTGTCCTCCTGTAGTGATAACAATACGTTCCTAAATGTTGCTTGTTACTCAGGCGAGGATTAAGGAGTACACCAGTGCGAACTCCCGGTCTATTTTTTTTTTTCTCTCCTACCAAACTTCCGTGCAAAAAATGGCACTGCCTGGGAGCTGCGTGACCAGATGTGCATGAGCCATTTTTATACTGAGACAGATAAGATTACGTCATCAATAAGCTTTATCGCGATTGGTCAGTTAAGTCCAAATCTGTACCGTCGTCCAAATGTATGCTTTTTAACCGATTATACCGCGCACCCCTATTTGGTAGGCATGTCTATCATGAGTAGATCCAATAAATCCTCAATGAAATACAGGAGAAGTCTTCCATTTTTATTTAAGGCAGCCATTTAGTCAAAGATTATCTGGGTAGCACTCCGTGGGGGGGGGAGGGGTAGGAGTCATCCCTTGAAGCCAGTTTCACTTATCAGCAAGTCTGCCATTTTGATTTGATCCGGAAATTTCAAGGGCAGATCTTAATGGAACGTCAATGCCATGCGTCTCGCATCCCAACAGGGTTGTCCAGCAGCGCAGGTGAGAGAGGTGCTCTCCCGGCTGCCACCAGTGTCCCAGAAGTTTGCCAAATTCTGGATCTGTAAGGCCCGCCTAATGGAGCAAGAGGGTGACCTGGACATCCTGCCTATTTTTGAGGAGGCCGTGCGTGTCGTGTTGGAGGTGAGAGCTACTCCTCAGCTCATTAGTGTGTGTCTTTGTGTGTACCATGCTTAATAAAAAAAAAAAGTCTCTTTCCTCACATACTTTAGCCCGTGGATGAGCTGCGCACGGTGGTTTTTGACATCCTAAAGAAGAAGGACGAAACTCAAGGTAGCCGTAATGTTTAACTGTGTGATTGTGGGGACGTCAAAGTTGCTCATGAGCCACCACAGTGGCCGCTAGCGTATCATTTGATACACTGCCACCTTCTGGCTAACCAATGTACAGTAAGTGAAACAAAAACAAATGATCAAAGCCAAGATGGTCGACGGAACGTGAAAAGTGCACAGCAGTGAAATAATAAATATTTGTCTTAATCGTGAAGTTCTTTTGAAGAACGTACTGGTCTCAAAGTTAGCAGGGATCTACCAGGAATGGCTCCTTCTGCTCCTTATAGGTTTCGGGAAACTGATGAGGTTGGCTCCATCAGACCAGACCAAAGGCCCAGTACAATGTTTAGATAGCTATGGGCAATATTTTTGGTTATTTTTTAAAGGAAATGTTAACTGAAAAAAAAATACAGTTCAACAGGGTGAAGTATGAAGGGCTGAAGAGTCAATCAGAAGCAGCTGAATGAGGGATGGTTAGGACAGATTGAAGGATGAAGACTAGAGAAAGAGAGGAAAGACAGATGGGTCAGGAGGTTCAACGGTTTTGCATTGCATATAACAGGAATAGAATATGTTCAAATATGTGATGAAATGATTAAACAGCACTAAAAGATAAAGCACTTCATAGTGCTCACATCATATGCCATTTATATTCATTGTTTTGTTAAAAACAGGTCAAACGCGAATGTCTACCCTAGTGGACATGTCATTAACTCTTGAAAAAATTGTTTTACAAAAATGAAGTTCAAGCATTTTTTTCATGCCTAAAAAATAATAAAAACACCTGACGTAGCATTTCATTATTCATGCATGAAAGTGATTGATGATGATGATGATTCACTGACCCTTTATGTCAAGTAAAAGACAAAATAAAAAGGACTTATAATGGTAAACTGAAGAAATAAACGTGGAAACGTGTAGTTAATGCGTACGGTTATCTTTATTACTGCGCAGAAAACTGGTTCATAATATGTCATAAGATCACCAGAGTTGGTTGGTGCTGCTTCTTTGGTTGGTAACCGAATACCATGGATAGAGCGCTTCGCCGCCGAAAAACATTTAAACGAATACGCGGTGAGAAATGACAATGGCGGCGGCACGGTGGCCGACCGGTTAGAGCGTCAGCCTCACAGTTCTGAGGACCCGGGTTCAATCCCCGGCCCCGCCTGTGTGGAGTTTGCATGTTCTCCCCGTGCCTGCGTGGGTTTTCTCCGGGCACTCTGGTTTCCTCCCACATCCCAAAAACATGCATTAATTGGAGACTCTAAATTGCCCGTAGGCGTGACTGTGAGTGCGAATGGTTGTTTGTTTCTATGTGCCCTGCGATTGGCTGGCAACCAGTTCAGGGTGTACCCCGCCTCCTGCCTGATGACAGCTGGGATGGGCTCCAGCACGCCCGCGACCCTAGTGAGGAGAAGCGGCTCAGAAAATGGATGGATGGATGGATGGATGGAAATGACAATGGCACTGATGTTAGCTTTCCATGTTGTTGTGCCGTAGAGTTGTGGTATTGTACTTGACAGTCTCCACTTGGCTGCACTTTGTCACCATTCTCTTACTCTGAGAAGTAAAGGAATGTCTGTTGTTTTCGTTTTTTTCAGCAGCCCGTGAGGGAGACGAGACGGAAGCGGACCGCACTCCAAGCAATGACGAGGAAGCAGAGAATTGCGAGGAGGAGGACCCAATGGAGACGCCCCCGGTCCGGGTCCTCATCTCTGGGGAGATGGGACCCTCGTCCAATGTCAAGTACAAGATCACAGCCACCCCTGGGTGGGTACAGCTACTGTATCTCACCTGCATAGAAGGATGGATGGATGGATAGATATATTGTAGATTAGGCTTTACATGATCAGGATTTTTGGGGCCGATCATCGAGTTTGAAAAAACGATAACCGATCACCGATCCGATCACGAGATGGAGCAATGTGTCTATTTAAATGTTCATTTACTGTATATACTCGTGTACTTAATTGCTCCAAAAATTATATTTACAATACATAATGTATCTTTGTTCCTCTATTTATGCCAGTGAGGCATAGTGACAGACAGAACAAATGAATGGTCTTTTATTAGATGGCAAGAAGTAAATACAGGAATTAATGTATCCACTTTTTGTGACATTTTTGTTTGTTGGAGCGCTGTGAGATTTTTCAATTGTAAAATATGTTCCTTGGCTCCATAAAGGTTGGAAATCACTGCTCTAATCAGTCAGGTCAAACCAACATTACATGACAGAAATAATGGGTGCTAACTTACTGTAATTAAATTACTTTGTTTTTAATTAAATTACTGCACCCACACTGAAACTTTAGAGCATGATTCGACAGAACGGCGGCATGTTTACGTCCAACCCTTAGCAAGCAGTAGCTTGCTAGGCTACATAACATTTTATTGCCTGCTTGTGAGCCGTCTCGGATTAAAAAGTATGTGAACATACCTCATCAAGCCTTAAACAAACGTCCTCTCCTGTCATGAGAAACCGGTGACCACTAACACACGTTTTCCCCCATTTTGTCCTGATAATACCGTCGGCGCGCTCCACTCTTGTCGTTGCCATGGTAACGAGTGTATCCGGTCACATTTGAGTTGTCAAGATAAACCCATTGATCGCAAAAAACGGGATGCGGTGGTATCGGAATACAAGATTTTATTGCAGTAGTCTGACAGTGCAATCGTGAAAGAGCAAATTTGTCTTGTAGTTTGATCCGGCATTACGTGTTGCCTGTCTCAGATGTGTGGTCTGTCCCACACCGCTGCCGTTTAAAAAGAAATGTTTAATTTATTTTTTAAAATAACTTCATTGGCCGTCAGATATTGACAGTACTACGTCAAAAGACACCCGACAAGGCTAAAAATAAACTAGCTTTTGGATTCAAATATACTGTGCAAGCGGCGACACAGAGTAAATGTCTTTCGGCCGATACCGATCAGCCTGATCAAATCGGTTTAAAGTCTATTGTAGATAGATAAATGGATAAATGGATTGATAGGTACATGCTTAGATACTGTACCAAGATGGCGCCTACCAGTGTGGTCGCCTCGGTAACGCGCTCTCTCGTATTGTTTTTGTGTTTTTCGTCCGTCTTTGAAGACCTTACACGACTCACTTACACAAGGGGAGACCTGCTAACCATCAAGGAGGCTACTCCGGACTTTCTGTCACCAACTTTTCGAAAATCCGCTCAGTTTTTTCCCCGAGCTACTCACCGGAGCGGCGTCAGCGGTTTTCGGCGCATGGAGACGGAAGCGGCGCCACAGAGGGAAACGGGCCGGCATTCAGGTGAAACTCCGCAAGAGAGGACACAGATTGGCGTTCCCGTCGATCCACCTCGCGAATGTACGCTCCCTACCCAACAAAATGGACGAGCTTCATCTTCTGTTAAAGACCAGTAAAGACTTCGGACGTTCCGCGGCCATGTGCTTCACGGAGACCTGGCTTTGCGACGCTGTACCCGATGGCGCCGTCATGCTTCCCGGCTTCAACATTCATCGAGCGGACCGCGACATGGAATCATCGGGGAAAACGAAAGGCGGCGAGATATGCCTCCATATCAACGAAAAATGGTGTACGGACGTCACGGTGCTCAGCACACACTGCAGCCCGCATTTGGAGTCGCTGTTTTTGAACTGTAAACCATTCTACTCGCCACGTGAGTTTGCATCATTTATACTGGCTGGAGTCTATATTACACCGCAAGCTAACACGAACGCTGCATTGCTAACGCTCGCCGAACAAGTCAACGAAATTGAAAAAAAACACCCGGACTCACCCCTCATTATTCTCGGGGACTTTAACAAAGCTAAACTCAACCACGAACTCCCTAAATACAAGCAGCACATCGACTGTCCTACCAGGGAAAATAATACTTTAGACCACTGCTACACTACGGTAAAAAACGCATACCGTGCTATACCTCGTGCAGCCCTGGGCTCGTCTGATCACTGCTTAATTCACTTAATACCGACGTACAAGCAAGAACTTAAATGTGCGAAGCCTACAGTGAAAACAGTCAAAAAGTGGACCAATGAAGCCAAGATGGAACTTCAAAGCTGTTTAGACTGCACAGACTGGAGTGTCTTTGAAAATTCAGCTGGCAGCCTGGATGAATATACGGACACTGTCACATCCTATATCAGTTTCTGTGAAGAGGTTTGTGTACCAACAAAATCATTTCGGACATTCAACAACAACAAGCCGTGGTTCACTGCTAAACTTAAGCAGCTTCGCCAAGCTAAGGAAGACTCATATCAGAGCGGGGACAGGGCCCTGTATAATCGAGCTAGAAACCAGCTTACTAAAGAAATTAACATTGCAAAGAGGATCTATGCAGCAAAGTTGGAAAAACAGTTTAGCGCGAACGACTCAAAATCAGTCTGGCATGCATTCCAATCGCTGACTAATTACAAGCGACAAACCCCCCCAAGCTGAGAACAATAGCACACTAGCCAACGACTTGAATACCTTCTACTGCAGATTTGAAAAGGACAGTTTCACAATCACACCTCTGACTTCTGCGTAAACCATCCATGAACAGGATGTGAGACGCATCTTCAAACAACAAAAGATTAACAAAGCGGCAGGCCCGGACCATGTGTCCCCATCCTGCCTCAAAGTCTGCGCGGACCAGCTCGCTCCAGTCTTCACTCAGATCTTCAATAGATCTCTGGAAATCCTGTTTCAAACGCTCCACCATCATTCCAGTCCCTAAGAAACCTGCAATCTCGGGTCTGAATGACTACAGGCCTGTCGCTTTGACATCTGTGGTCATGAAGTCCTTTGAACGTCTCGTGCTGGACCACCTCAAGAGTGTCACAGGTCCCCTGCTGGACCCCTTGCAGTTTGCCTACCAAGCGAACAGGTCTGCGGATGATGCAGACAACACGGGACTGCACTTCATCCTAGAACACCTCGACAGTGCAGGGACCTACGCGAGGATCCTGTTCGTGGACTTCAGCTCAGCGTTCAACACCATCATCCCTGAACTCCTTTCATCCAAGCTTCTCCAGCTCAGCGTCTCACCTGCCATCTGCCAGTGGATTTACAGCTTTCTGACGGGCAGGACACAGCAGGTAAGGCTGGGGGAGGCCACCTCATCCACACGCAGCATCAGCACTGGGGCGCCCCAAGGTTGTGTCCTCTCTCCGCTGCTCTTCTCTCGCTACACGAACGACTGCACCTCAGCGCACCCGACTGTCAAACTCCTGAAGTTTGCAGATGACACCACTGTCATCGGCCTCATCAAGGACGGCGACGAGTCTGCATATCGACAGGAAGCGGAGCGGCTGGAGCTGTGGTGCGGCCGACACAACCTGGAACTGAACACGCTCAAGACTGTAGAGATGATCGTGGACATCAGGAGGCATGCTTCGCCACAGCTGCCCCTCACGCTGTCCAGCTTCCTTGTGTCAACTGTCGAGACCTTCAAGTTCCTGGGAATTACAGTCTCTCAGGACCTGAAGTGGGCGACCAACATCAACTCCGTCCTCAAAAAGGCCCAGCAGAGGATGTACTTCCTGCGGCTTCTGAGAAAGCAAGGCCTGCCACTGGAGCTGCTGAGGCAGTTCTACACAGCGGTCATCGAATCGGTCCTGTGTTCTTCCATCACAGTCTGGTTTGGTGCTGCTACAAAAAAGGACAAACTCCGATTGCAACGGACAATCAAAACTGCTGAAAGGATTGTCGGTACCCCCCTACCCACCATTGAGGACTAAGCTGCCAGAACTAAGACAAGGGCGTGCAAAATCCTCTCGGACCGTCTGCACCCCGGTCACCAGCTCTTCCAGCTCCTTCCCTCAGGTAGGCGTTACCGTTCAATGCAAACTAGAACTAGTAGACATTCCAACAGCTTCTTCCCTCTTGCGATCAACTTCTTAAACACCAAACCTACAATTCCATTACAACATGCTGGCAATTTTTTGACTTGAGTTCGTTGTCACATTTCTGTGGGGCCAATTATGTATTACTCGTGCACTCACTGGAGTTGTCTCGCCATGCTGCACTATTTGCATATACTGGCCACTCATGCCAGAGTAGCATCTGCTCCATTTGCACACTGATTGAGGAGTATCTGTAACATTTGCACAACCAACATTGTGCCAGATGATCGCACTACTCGTCACTTTAAACCGCATACACTCCTTGAAGTCTCAGCGCCCTTTGCACAATGGTCATTGCACCGGACTATTGCAATATTAGTCATTCGAACTGCTCTAAGTGCTAGAGGACTCTGCATCTTTTTGCACAATTGTTTTTTGTCAATGTCTTTATGTCCCCAAAGTGTTCTGTAAATTGACTGTTTGTTGTACTAGAGCGGCTCCAACTACCGGAGACAAATTCCTTGTGTGTTTTGGACATACTTGGCAAATAAAGATGATTCTGATTCTGGAAGGCTGGATAGATGGACGTTTAATTTTTAAAGTTTAATTAATTCCGTGACCACGCTCATAACTCAAAACACTCGTATCTCAAATAATCTTTCTCCATTGAAATGAATAGAAATGCCTTTCATCCCCCCAAAAAACATTTTTGCAATGTGTTCACAATATGAAAAAGTAGCACTCGATACAGTATTAACATAATTCAACAGAATTTAAAGAATTGCCGTTTTTGCCACATTTTTTGCTGCAATTAAATGGACATTGCGCTGCTCTTTCTGGTCCGTGTGCCTTGTCGGGCTGGGCGATATGACCTAAAATTCATATCACGGTATAAATTGAATCCCTTCACGGTAACGGTACATCTCGCGATATAAGATTCAGTGTAAAAATGATAATGGAAGCGTTTATGAATGGGTTGTTGTTTTTGTAAATCTAATCGATTGTTGTGATTTTTGTTGCGTTATCAACAAATTATCTTATTTGATAAGATGGATCCAAAGAGCTTTTACCGCATACTAAATAAACCTGAAGCTCATCGAAAGCTTTGAATCGCAGCAATTAAGCTTAACAATTGAATCTATTGATAACAACCATGTTTACGTTTCACACTTTCCATATGGTAACACAAATAGTGTTGCAATATATTATGGTAGAAAATATCATATTGTGCTTATTATTTTTTTTTTTTACTTAATATCTTTGTCTAAGTGGAGGGAGAATCACGAAGAGCGAATCGCAAAGTAAGAATTTCATTGTCATGTTCTTACTGTGCGTATGACAAACATCTTGAGTCTTTGACATTTTTCATATTAGGTACAAATATCAATGACAAAAGAAGTCTTGACTACACTCCATATGTAAATATATAATATAAAAACAAGTTGGATTTAGGTTTAAATCATGAGGAATTTATTGTTATGCATGCACAAATCTTTTACAATAAAATGAGAGTTGGGGATACATGTGTGCATGGATTTGGGTCCGTGATTGCGTAAGGATCAGACAAAACCTAGGTGCCAATGTTTATAGAAGCTTTGCTGCATATCTTTGCTTGGCATTAGCTGGCAACGAACTTAGATACTGTGAAAAGTCTTCACGAAAAGTAGGTGATGAAGCGTCTTTTTTACCTTGTCTTCTTTTAGTGATAACAATTCGTTCATAAATGAATAAATAAATAATACTTTTAGGAAGTACACCAGTGCGAACTACTGGACTTTTAGCGCCAATCAAAGTAAAAGAAATCGGCCAAACGACTGCTTGTATTTCAACAAGCTTGTAAGTTGGGTCACTCGCATCTTAAGGCACCACTGTAGACATTTTAGCTGCATTTCCACCTAAAATTCCAGGTTGTATTGGAAGTCCTTAATAATATCAGAAAACAATCTTTTTCTTTTTCTTTTTCTTTTCTTTTTTTATTACAAGAAACCATTTACGGAAATGAGCAGGGAGACAGCAAGAGCTTTTCTTGTCATGGCCGGCCCCCAATCTACTGAAGAGAAACTGGAAAACAAACCGACTATATGGAAGGGGGTGGGGGGGGGGGGGCGGCACACACACACACACACACACACACACACGTCCAATTCCCAGTAAGGTTATATCAGTAATTTTGCCAATAGAAGGTACTTTTTTTTTTGTTTTTTTTTGGTACTGGTAGTTCCCTCCCAAATTTTATTGGACCCCTCGAAAGTACTACTTTTGACCCCTGAGCTAAAATTAGCACAACAGTCCTTGGAAACTTCCTGTGCCTTAATTGGTCCTCGCCTCCCCTCTTGCAGAGCCCCGTCAAGCCAGCAACGGAAACCGATACACGTGGATGGACATGAGGTGCGCTTCTTCACACCGGTGCGTCGCTCGGTGCGCATCGAGAGCGCGTCGCGGCGCTATCCCGTCCCCTTGCGGGAGCACGACCAATGTGTGGCATCCTTCGCCGAGTTGCTGGACACTGAGGAGGAAGAGGAGGCGAAGGCGAGAGGCGACACTATGTACGTCTACAGGGAGAACGAGGCACTCGAAGACAAAGTGGTTGTCCGGCTGGTGAGAAAGCAGGACACACAGTCCTGACTGGCTGTGGATGGGCCTCTACATTAGGTACGCTTGCCCACTGCTTTTAATTGCTGTTCATTTCACAATGTGCAATTCTTTGTTTTGATGCTTTTTGTCCTGCATCTGTCATCCAGTCAAACTTCAAACTATTCATAGATTTCAGGATATTTTGGCGAATGTTTTTCACATTTGAAAAATGCCCAATTTTCCCCACAAGACCCCATTCAAGTGAGGAGTTAAAAAAAAGTTCTTAATTTTTCACACTCCAACTTTAGACTGTTTATTTAAGATCATTTAGTACATCTTGAAACACTATTTTTCCACATAGTCAAAATTCCCATATTTTTCATTATTGCACATTTTCCACGACGACGTTCCCAAATTACTGCAGACGTTTTACATGTTGACATGCTCCGTCTAACTTCCAAACTCGATTCAGACCGTTATACTTATCGATTCAGACCAACTTATAACATTCCACCTCAAAGTGTTCAGCTCTTGGGAACAAATTATCACATTTCTCAAATTCTCACATTTTTCATTTTTATACATCGACCGCCTCCTTCCACATTTCTCGGCCCATTCAAACTATTGAAACTTCACACTGTTCAGCTCATTCAGGACATGAACAAAACTATTGATCACATTCCCAAAGTTTCACCTTTTTACAAAAGTCCCCAAATCAAGCGATGTTTTATACACCGTATTTATCTCCTTCCACATTTCCCGAACCATTCAAACCGTTCCAACTTCAAGCTGTTCAGCTCATTCAGGACATCCTGTATACAGAACTATTCATCACATTCCCCAAGCCACAATTTTTTTTTCAGTATTCCACATTTCCAAGACTACATTTACAAATTCATGGACAAGTTTTTTCAAATATACTTTTGTCACTTATTCTTTTTTTTTTTTTTTTTTCAGTTTCATATTGAACGTAATTTCCCAGCATTTCAGTGCAACATCTGCTCTTTATTTCTAAAGAAATTGCACTGTGTCATATTTTCATTAATTATTATTATTTTTTTTTTGGCAGCCGGTTCTAATATTTTGACCCTTTCATGCCACCCATTAAGATCTTGTGACGTCACCACTGGAGTGTATCAATCAGCCAGGGGAAGGAGGAAACATGATGATGACCATAGAACAGCTTCCTGGCATGCAGATGAAAGGCTTGGCTGCTCTGTATCAATATGAACAATACATTGGTGGGGGGGGGGGGAATTACCAAGCGAATGCTAACATGATTAGCGTGTACGATTGTTCTGCTGTATACTGAGCAAGACAACGAGCGACCTAAGAAGTTCACTGACAAACGTTAATTTCAGCTATTCTGTGAAACACCTTAGAGTTCCTTCCTGTTTTCCCTTATATGAGTAATTTTACTCTTCCCTCCACCACCCTTAGTTTTCTATGTTTTAAATTGTGGTTTTGTTTTACAGAAGTGTGTGTGTGTTGTACATTGCATTGTACAGTCATTAAATATATTATGGTGACAGTTTGAGCCTGGAAGATATTTCTGTTGCTATTGCAGTATCACACTACTTTTTCAGTTTATATTTTTCAACGTTTGATGTGGCAAGATATTGTTTATTTTTATTTTTTTACATGAAAAACTGAAAACGAAATGTTACAAGAGCCATCCATCCAGCCATCCATTTTCTGAGCCACTTCTCCTCACTAGTGTCGCGGGCTGCTGGAGCCTATCACAGCTATCCTCGGGCGGGAACGGGGGTACACCCTGAACCGGTCGCTAGTCAATCACAGGGCACATAGAAACAAACAACCATTCGCATTCACACCTACGGTCAATTTAGAGTATACAATCAACCTACCACGCATGTTTTTGGGATGTGGGAGAAAATCGGAGTGCCCGGAGAAAACCCACCCAGGCACGGGGAGAACATGCAAACTCCACACAGGCGGGGCCTGGATTTGAACCTCAGTCCCCATAACTGTGAGGCAGATGTGCTAACCAAATTTAAAAAATAAAAATAAACCATTTAAATACCTTTTGAATGATACATTAAACAATTCATCAAAAAAGAGGATTCAAGCTGTTTAATTCCACTCCCAGTTGAAGTTTATTCTCAAACCAAACAAAACAAAGCGAATTACATGTTGTCTGTTTAAAACAACCAAACCACTAACCTTAAGAATGGCCTCCTAGCTTAATGCTAACATGATGGAAAAGGCTCTTGACTTGCTTACGGTTACAATCGCAGTTTTTGAACCCTTTTAGCAACGGCTATTGGAACACTAACGATGGAGCAACGCGTAGCAATACTCACAAGAAAATATTCTTTATACCCAATGAAAAATAACTTATATCACAGTGTTTTATTGAGTCACAGTAGTAGTAGAAGAAAAAGTACTACTCTTCTTCATTTGTGTCTGCATGACTATTATACTGCCTAGCTGTGGGCAAACCAGAAGGAGCAACACAATAAATTAACTACAGCATTAAATCATGATGCACAAACTTAAATTTAATTTAAGATCCACAAAGTCAGTAATTACTACAGTAATTTATATTAAAAAAAACAACAATAATGACTTAAGTGATAATAAGAAACCAGGAATTTTCTAATGGGTTGAGCTGTCCCAAATAACAATGAAAAGCACACTTCTCATCACTTGTAGCCTCGTTCGGTTCAAGTGGTTTTACAATACGTGCATTTACATCCGTGTGTCCCCGCTGCAGCTGTCTGCGTGCAGTACGAAGTTGTCACTCAAAGAGCAGGAAATGACGCCTCGCATTTCCGAATTTTTTTTTTTTTCAAATCTTCGGTATTCTGTCTAATCCCTACGATAATGTGATTGATATAGTTTTGCATGTGCAAATGTGATTGCTCATGAATGATCTCGTCACAAAGGCACTGCCGCTGGCTTGTTTGAATTGTGACGTCCTCAAGTCAGCTTGTATGGCAGCCCGGTTCATTGGGTGACATTCGCCAGGGACCGTCTACAAGTTACACGCCCAATGCTTTTGGTGAAATCACGAAAAATCAATAGAAACACCTTTTCTCATTCTGATTGGTGTAGTAGTTGGCAAGGGGAGCCCACAAACTCTGCTGCACCCCGGGCCTGTGACATCCTCTTCCCCCTCGGGTCGCTCTGCCTTGGTCATTGCTCGTCTCTTGCACGGGCTGTGAGGGTGTCCTTCTCTGCCCTGCCGGTCCTCCAGTTCTAATGCCTCACACACCTGTCAGTGTCGGGTTGGGGAGGAGACCCGGTGTCCCGTCACTCCGGCCTGCTCTCTGGCCCGCCATGTTTCCCCCCGCGGTTTTTCAATGCATCACGTACATACATACGCACATCCTTTGGGGAGCTGGTTGGCTTGGGTAAGGGTGACGGTTGCGGGTCATCATTGAGTATGAGCGTGTGAGAACTGAATGTAAGGCGAACATCCGGTCAACTTTCTCTCGCTTTGTAATGGCTCATGTTTTCTTTCACTACAAGTGCTAATTTCATTCATTGTATCAAGTACAAATGCCTCTTTGCTATGCTATCAACAAGTGACACTCTCGGGTCTTCTATAGGTATGTATTTTATTGATGTATTTTGTGCCACGTATATTCTGCCATTTAACTTTGGAATTAGTAAAAATTGATGAACATGACTATTAGGTGGCACGGTGATCGACTGGTTAGAGCGTCTGCCTCACAGTTCTGAGGACCCGGGTTCAATCCCCGGCCCCGCCTGTATGGAGTTTGCATGTTCTCCCCGTGCCTGCGTGGGTTTTCTCCGGGCACTCCGGTTTCCTCCCACATCCCAAAAACATGCATGGTAGGTTAATTGATGACTCTGAATTGCCCGTAGGTGTGAATATGAGTGTGAATGGTTGTTTGTTTATACAGTACGTGCCCTGCGATTGGCTGGAAACCAGTTCAGGGTGTACCCCGCCTGGGATAGGCGCCAGCAACGCCCGCGACCCTAGTGAGGAGAAGCGGCTCAGAAAATGGATGGATGGATTATTAGGATATACATCGGTTTCTGTGTTTAGCAAGCTTGCAGATTATACCCATTGTCTTAATATAGGATCTATGAAACTACTTCTTTTCCTTTCGGCTTGTCCCATTAGGTGTCACCACAGCGCGTCATCCTTTTCCTCCTGCATCCTCCTCTCGAACACCAACTGCCTTCATGTCTTCCCTCACGACATCCATCAACCTTCTCTTTGATCTTCCTCTAGCTCTCTTGCCTGGCAGCTCCACCATCATCATCCTTCTACCAATATACTCACTATTTCTCCTCTGGACGTGTCCAAACCATCGAAGTCTGCGCTCTCTAACTTTGTCTCCAAAGCATCGAACCTTGGCCGTCCCTCTGATGAGCTCATTTCTAATTTTATCCAACCTGGTCACTCCGAGAGCGAACCTGAACATCTTCATTTCCGTCCGCCACCTCCAGCTCTGCTTCCTGTTGTCTCTTCAGTGCCACTGTCTCTAATCCGTACATCATGGCTGGCCTCACTACTGTTTTATAAACTTTGCCCTTCATCCTAGCAGAGACTCTTCTGTCACATAACACACCTGACACCTTCCTCCACCCGTTCCAACCTGCCTGGACCCGTTTCTTCACTTCCTGACCACACTCACCATTGCTCTGGACGGTTGACCCCAAGTATTTAAAGTCCTCCACCCTTGCTATCTCTTCTCCCTGTAGCCTCACACTCCCCCTCCACACTTCTCATTCGTGCACATATTTCTGTCTTTTGTCGGCTAATCTTCATTCCTCTTCTTTCCAGTACGTGCCTCCATCTTTCTAACTGTTCCTCCATCTGCTCCCTGCTTTCACTGCAGATCACAAGTCATCTGCGAACATCATGGTCCACGGGGATTCCAGTCTAACCTCATCTGTCAGCCTATCCATCACCACTGCAAACAGGAAGGGGCTCAGGGCTGATCCCTGATGCAGTCCCACCTCCACCTTAAATTGGTCAGTCACACCTACAGCACACCTCACCACTGTTCTGCTGCCCTCATACATGTCCTGTATTATTCTAACATACTTCTCTGCCACTCCAGACGTCTACATGCAGTACCACAGTACCTATGTGGATACTCTGTCATAGGCTTTCTACAAAGATCTACAAAGAAAAAGATCTACAAAGAAAAAGAAAAATAATGTAGCTTCTTCTGACCTTCTCTGAACTTTTCCATCATCACCCTCAATACAAATAATGCATCCATTGTACTCTTTCTAGGCATGAAACCATACTGTTGCTCGCAAATACTCACTTCTGTCCTGAGACTAGCCTCCACTACTCTTTCCTATAACTTCATTGTGTGGCTCATCAACTTCATTCCTCTATAGTTCCCACAGCTCTGCACATCACTCTTGTTCTTAAAAAGGGGCACCAGCACACTTTCCCTCCATTCTTCAGGCATCTTCTCACCTGCTAGAATTCTATTGAACAAGCTGGTCAAAAACTCCACAGCCACCTCTCCTAGATGCTTCCATACCTCCACAGGAATGTCATCAGGACCAACTGCCTTTCTAACTTCCCATTTACTAATCATTGTTACTTCCTGGTCCACCACACTTGCCTCTTCTACTCTCCCTTCTCTCTCATTTCCCTCATTCATCAACTCCTCGAAGTATTCTTTCCATCTATCCAGCACACTACTGGGACCAGTCAACACATTTCCATCGCTATCCTTTACCACTCTAACCTGCTGCACATCCTTTTCATCTCTATCCCTCTGTCTGGCCAACCTGTGTAGATCCTTTTCTCCATTAGTGTCCAACCTGACATGCATGTCATAATATGCCTCTTGTTTGGCCTTTGCCAGATCTACCTTTGCCCTGCGTGGCATCTTCATGTATTCCTTTCTCCTCCCCTCGGTCCTCTAATTCAGTGATTTCCAACCTTTGTGGAGCCAAGGCAAATGTTTTACAATTGAAAAATCACACGGCACACCAACAAACAAAAAGGTCACAAAAAGTGGCTACATTAATTACTGTATGTACTTCCTGCCATGTAATAGAAGACCATTCATTTGTTCTGTCTGTCACTATGGCTCACTGGCATAAATAGATGACCAAAGATAGATTATTTATTGTAAATAAATAATTATTTGAGCAATTAAGTAAAATTTGATAATTTCCCACGGCACACTAATGTGCCACGGCACACTGGTTGGGAATCATTGCTCTAATTGTCCCACTTCTTCTGAGCTAACCATTTTCCTTGTATGATTTCATGTACTGTGAGATTCCACCATTGCGTCTCCTTCTCTCCTTTCCTGCCAGAAGATACATCAAGTACTCTCCTGTCTGCCTCTCTGATCACCTTGGCTGCAGTGGTCCAGTCTTCTGGAAGCTCCTCCTGTCCACCGAGAGCCTGTCTCACCTCTTCCCGAAAAGCTGCACAACACTTGTCCGGTCTCAGCTTCCACCACACGGTTCTCTGCTGTCTTCCTCCCCACCACCAGAGTCATCTTACACACCACCATCCTATACTGTCTAGCCACACTCTCCGCTACCATTACCTTACAGTCCTTCACATTATATCGTCTGCAGAAGATGTAATCCACCTGTGTGCTTCTACCTCCACTCTTGTAGGTCACTTTATGTTGCTGCCTCATCTGGAAAAAAAGTGTTCACTCCACCCATTTCCATCCGTTTTGCAAAGTCTACCACCATCTGTCCCCCCATTTCCTTTCCTGGATGCCAAACTTACACATCACTTCTTCAACAGCCCTGTTTCCTTTACCAACATGTCCATTACAATCTGCACCAGTCTAGACTCTGTCTGGGATGCTCAGAACTACTTCATCTAGCTCATGCCAGAATTTCTCTTTCACCTCTAGGTCACATCCTACCACTGGGGCAATAACCACTAATCACATTATACACAACACCCTCAATTTCAATATATATATATATATATATATATATATATATAATATGATGCTCTGGACCATAATTCTTGGAGTAGTTAATCACCTCAAAAACCTGAAACTAAATATATAAAAGACGAAAGGAACAGAGTAAGGATTGCCCTCTCCACATCCAGCAGAATTAAGTCACAAGGTGTGAGTCCACACCTGAAATGCAACCTAAAACGATGAGCTCCAATCATAAAACAAAACTGTGATGCAGTCCATGTTAAGATGCATAAAAACAAACCATTTATGAAAGCCCTGGCAAATACCTATCTGCACGCTCAGTTGCTTCTCTCTGTCGCTCTTGCTCTCTGTTTTCTGGTTGTCTTGCACCGACTGACAGAGAAGGCTCATTCACTCACCCGATCTCATTGAGATTTCGCCCATTTTACTGAACCTACAAGAGATGCAAGGTACATGGAACAGCATGACACTACAGTATATAAAGTACTCACCATTGTGTTGCTTTTAAATGGAGGAGGCTGAGTTGAAATGGCTGATGTAGCTTCTTGATGTGCTTCTCAAATGTTTGACACAAAGTACCACATCCAAAATACTTGGATCTCCGACTACCACCAGAATGATGACCAACATTAAAATTAAAATACAATAGCGTCACAGTCGGTGTTCATTAACGAGGCAGAGTCAAATGTACATAAGTCATGATTTCAATTAAAATATTTTGAACACAAAAGTACTATATTTGGAAACAAAGAATTCTAAAATTATTCAATTAAACTGGATTGAACTTAAGTTATATACAACTGAATTGTACTCAACAAATGTACTGGATGGGAAAAAAACAACGTTTAAGCCACTGAAACATTGTTTACATTTTGAACATTTAATTCAGTGATTGTCACATACCAATAGAGGGAGCAGGCGTAATACTAATGGTACCCATACCACACTTTGACAATCACTGAACTGCAGACAATTTGAGGGTGGGTCACAGTCCTCTCGGGAGTTCCCTCTGGAACATGCATGCTGGCCTACGATTGAGAGAAAACAAAATATGGATATACGCGTTGCTGACGTTTTACTGACATGACATCCTGTCCAGAAGGATTAACTAAGCCAGACACATACACAATAATGCTGGACAATTTATCAACATTTCATCATCAATGCACCTGAAAATAATTTATGTTAACTACACTTGAACCGTACTTAGGCCGTGATTCTTTTGAGCACCACCAGAGGGAGCCCACACCCCAGACCTCTAATGGCACCATTTTTGCCATTGCTTTGGCATACAACACAAACTTCTTAGCTCCACGAGGTCAGCTTGTGAATTGAGTCTACCTCAGCAACATAAAATGTGTCTATCATGAGTAGACCCACAAAAAAAAGTCTCAAGAAGTCATGTTAGGGACTTTAAGGAACAAGGCTATTTACATAAAGTAAAGAGTAGAAATTTCAGGTATCTGCTCATAAGATAAAAAAAATACACAAGTAAAGTAGATACCTGAAAAATCTGCTTCAGTAAATATTTGTACTTGGTTGCTTCCCACCATATATATATATATATGTGTGTGTGTGTGTGTGTGTGGCTTAGTCAATCCTTCTCCACTCCGTTCATTCTCTGTCCGCTTATCCTCACGAGGGTCACGGGCGTGCTGGAGCCTATCCCAGCTATCTTTGGGCGAGAAGCGGGCTACACCCTGAACTGGTTGCCAGCCAATTTGCAGGGCACATATAAACATACAGCCATTTGCAATCATACCTAAGGGGAATTTAGAGTCTTCAATCAACCTAGCATGCATGTTTTTGGGATGTGGGAGGAAACCGGAGTGCCTGGAGAAAATCCACGCAGGCACGGGGAGAACATGCAAACTCCACACAGGTGAGGCCGGATTTGAACCCAGGTCCTCAGAACTGTGAGGCAGATGTGCTAACCAGTTTTTCCCACCGTGCCATATATATATCCATATATATAGCTTCAGCATTGTGTGTGTTCAAATAGCCATTGCTTCATGGGTTAAGAGTGACACCAAAGCTACTCGTTAGGCCTCTATGGCATTTTGCATTGTTTCTTAACATTAAGCTAAACGGACTAAGGCAAAGCTATGTGGTTGTTTTAGTCAGCTCAAAAACTGCTGCTTGTTTTGAAGCAAATTGAGTTGCATTCACTGCCACCATAAAGCGCTGATATCTCAAGTTATGCTTACTATTTAAAGCAAAAATTCAGCCAAACGACAGCTCATTTCTTGAAAAACTCTTAAGGCGGGTCACTTGCACCTCAAGGCACCACTGTATACTGTAACAAAACAACAAAAACCATTTGCTTAAAAAAAGTTTGACAGCGGGGGCATGAACGATGAACCTCAATGAAATACTGTATGCCACAATTTAGCCAACAATAATCAGATTATGAAAAATGTGATGCTTTGTCTTGACTTTCTTTCCAGAACAGTTAGTGACCTGTTTATTCCAAACAGGAGGTGGAAGGAAAATTACGAGCAGACACTGAAAATTCCTGCGACCGTTGATGTGTTCGCACCGTTGCCTTGAGAAAACGTTACACTTGGCGTTTGAAAACGATTGACCCAGATTGTTCGCAAACAGTGCACCTGTGCTTTCCCCGTCCGTCTCTGCTCGACCAGATCTCTTCTGGGTTCATCCCCCCTTGCATAGACAAACGTCGGACCTGAGCCATCTGTCTACATTCGCCCGCTTGGGCGGCGAGTACAGAGGAATACTTTCCACTGTGAACGTGAACAGAAATAAACAGCAAATAGTGAGGTCACACCGCTCATCTCTGGAGGCCTCGTGTGCTTTTGAGTTTGAGTGTTGGGCAGAGGTGGCCAAAGTACTCACACTGCTTACTTAAAATCCCGGTAAAGTTAAAATAATTGTCTTCTAAATTTGACACACCGGAGAGAAGAGTGTTGTTCACAATCCTGCTTTAAAATGTGTTTTTTCCCCCCTTGCTCGCGCTTCCATCTGTTTCTGCGTGACGTGCGCAGACTCATAGCCAACAACGAGGTGCTCTAAAGCAGCCACGCCAGCGGAATATCCGAAGGGAGCATGCATTTTCCAGATGTGGGCATTGCTAGCTAACTTGCACGCCACAATTGCGTCTGATAATTGTGCCGGATAACTGGTGCTTTATCTGGTAGGGGAGGGGCAACTCCTGCTGGACGCCCAAGTGCGTCATTGGGTGGCGTTTTAGCCACGCCTCAAAAATGAGGAAAACTGAAATGGTAGAAAAACAGTTTAACGCTGTACTGTAGCTCCACAGCTGAGCCCTGCGTAGTTCTCAGTCTTTGCACATATATTCGAAAATGACCTTCAAACGTATACATTATTTAGAAACAACTCTCAGAGTTCACTTTACAGGATCTTTAACACATTCACTGCCATTGACGGCTTTAGAAGTCCAATATCCATGTTAACTGGGAAGGCTGGCAGTGAATGAGTTAAGTACAGTATCGAGAAAATGGTGGTACAGTACACGCAAATACAATACACGTGTTTAGTGAACTTGCCGTGTAATAACTTGTTCTGATTTAGACTGCAATCGACCCTGGTTTACTACACTAACAAGACAGTGTTGACAGAAAGGGATGGCGGGATTAGATTAGATTAGATCCTTTTGGGGGTTCAGACTGATTAACTGGCAGACAAATACACAAGCCAAACTATACGCCGCATTTTTGGGGGGTCAACACTTAGTGGTTCTGAAATTGTTATTGAGATTGAGTTAGTGATAGTCCTCCTTAATTCCAAAAAAAATAAACCTCTAAATTTTCCATTTGATTCGTAATTGATTTGATGACGGTAATGACATTACTTGTAGTTCAGTGTATTAAATGATATTCACAAAATTGTTTGTGATTGATTCTAATTGAAAGATGTAACCTACAATCTCCAAGTGAGCATTTGCCATTGTTTGTGTGTGTATGAGAGCATGTGTGGGAGGGAGTTTTTGAAAGGCCAGGTGGCTGAATACAGGGCTGGTGTCCCCCTTTTTAATTCACACGGGTGATGCATTAAATGTCATTTAGTTGGGCAGATTATCAAACCACAAAGGGACGGGGCTTGTCTGGTGTTTGTGTGTATACGTGTGTTTGGGTGTGTGCGGAGGGGCTGTTAAGCTGTGGTCATTAAGCACGTGGATCATCGAGAGGTGAGCATATGGGACCGGAATAGATTGTTGGACACAACAAAGAGACAGCCAGAAGGTCTGAGGTTTCACGCTGTCGCACACGGTCTATTGTCGGGGCTTGATATCATTTCCCAGTGGCCCCCAAATCCTTTTTGTTCCACCTTTTACATCCAGCAGCCTATTGAACACGTTTGACAATGTGAATAATCTGTCAAATATGGAAAAGAACAACAATAGAATGGGTTCATATTCTAGAAACAGCATCTCCATGGGGCACTTTTTGTCCCAAGTGTCACTGTAAATACAATTAATCCCTGCTATGTTGCAGATTTTGGAGACATTCATTTTTATGGGTTTTTACAGTACACAGGCAATTCTTAATTTGGAGTTGTGTGGTTAGGGTGTAGTACCATGTTGTGCTGCAACATGTTTGGCAGCAACGGGTTCGACTGAAAGAGATGGAGTGTAATTAACAGCAAGAAGAAGAGTAATAAAGCAACATGTTTTGCCAGTTTAATAGTCGTCATTCCCACGGAACAGAGAGAATACATGCGTCTGATTATTGTCGTATGCGCTGTTTATATGTGTTGCTTTTCCCTGCATGGAAAATAGCAGTTCAGTCAGAAAATTACAGGAAGCCATCTTGGGCCAAATACTGGAATAATTCATTAAAAACTAAGTCAAGACAATTAGTGGTCGGGGAGATAAAGAGAGCGACGGGTGTGGACGGACTCTCGCCTCCCTCCAATGAGGTAGTCGGAGTCCACGTCAAAAATATCCCGACCCGAGATAAACTGTCCCCTCGCTTCCTCCCTCCTTCCCTCTCTCCCCCTCACCGTTTTCCCCGTGTGCGGGGCTCCCGAACACTTTTCCGTCATGTCATCCCCCCCCCCCACCCACACTTGTCTCCCTGATTTCTTGTCCTCCCCACCCCATCCTAACCTCACATCACCCCCACTTCACTCTCTTCTCCTCCTCCTCCTCCTCCTCCACTCTCCCCTCCCCTCTGTCATATATAAGAGCATTTGCTCCCTCGTGCCCCCTTCACACACACTCAGTGTGTTTGCTGGGAAGGGGATTGTCCAGGGGACACCAGGGGAGTATTCTACCGTCTTCACCTGCCTGCAAAGGAGCTATTTTCCCCTCTGGGGATTCTAATAAAGGTAGAGTGTTTTTTTTAATTATATGGGTAAATGATGCCTATAATGCATTAAAGATGTCTGATAAAGTGTGCTACATTATAGACGCTAGTTGTGTCCTCTGTAGAGACAAAACTGGTGTGCATTTCAGGAATTTCCCCCCGAATACGTTTTTGCAATTAAATTAGATTTATATGTGGTCTTTATCTCTTGTTAGTTGCTAGTGTTCATTGTGTTATAATATCCATCCATTTTCTGAGCCGCTTCTCCTCACTAGGGTCGCGGGCGTGCCGCAGCCTATCCCAGCTGTCATCGGGCAGGAGGCGGGGTACACCCTGAACTGGTTGCCAGCCAATCGCAGGGCACATACAAACAAACAACCATTCGCATGTTCATATTAAATTTCCTATCAATTTGTATTGTCATCTTCTACATCAGGGTTGTCAAAGTCATTTTTGTCGCGGGGCACGTTATAGTTACGATTTCTCTCAGAGGGGCTTTATGTCTGTTAAGCCATATCAATGCTTAATTGCCTCATCATATTATATATATATATATATATATATATATATACAACAAATTTACGGATAATTAGTTTTGAAATCAGAATTCAAGGATAATAGTTTGTTCAGCTATTGTTCAAGTTACTGTAAAAATGGTTTTGGTAACAAAAAATGCTTGCAATAGCTCAACGTTATTTATTACATATAACTATTTTAAATTTTGGTACAGATTTGAACAAGTATTAATAATATTTACACAAACGATTTGCTTTTGGCGGCACGGTGAGCGACTGGTTAGAGCGTCTGCCTCACAGTTCTGAGGACCGAGGTTCAAATGCCAGCCTCGCCTGTGTGGAGTTTGCATGTTCTTCCCGTGCCTGGGTGGGTTTTCTCAAGGTACTCCGGTTTCCTCCCACATCCCCCCCAAAACATGCATGGTAGGTTAATTGAAGACTCTAAATTGCCCGTAGGTGTGAATGTGAGTGTGAATGGTTGTTTGTTTATATGTGCCCTGCGATTGGCTGGCAACCAGTCAGGGTCTACTCCGCCTCCTGCCCGATGATAGCTGGGATAGGCTCCAGCGCTCCCGCGACCCTTGTGAGGATAAGCGGCTCAGTTAATGCATGGATGGATGGTTTTGCTTTTGCAAGCCACATATTAGGGTGTGGCGGACCAGATCTGGCCGCCAGGCCTTGAGTTTGAAACCTGTGTTCTTCAGTGACAGCGTGTCTCTATGTTTCTCCAATTAAATGTGTTCAGAAATAATACATTTCAGTATTCAGTTTGTTATAGTTAATTTTGATTGCACTTACTAATAATTATTCATTATTTCTATAATTTGTGGTTGTGTTTGTTTTTAGATCCGTAATATTTTAATTAATTATACATTTTAAAAATGTCCATATTTACATGTTTATTTATTTATATATTTATTTTAATTTAAGTAATTTTTAAATCATTGAATTTCAGAAATTATATTTCATTTTCAATACTACATTTTTTATATTTCAAGTTTATTTTTATTATCTAGTTAATATGTGCATTGATTCTATTCGTTTTAAGTTTTTGTTTTTATATTAGTATTTTAATTTCACATTTTTAGATTTTTTAAAATAGTTTTTATTTACAATATCTTTTCAGTTGTATTTTAATTTTAGAATTAAAAATAAAATAAATCGAAATAAAAAAAGTTTTTTTTGTATTTTTTAAGTTTTATTTGATATGTGCATTTTATCTACTATTTTTAGTTTTTGTTTTGGTATTATAATTGTGATTCCCCATTTTTATATATATATTTTTTATTTTCAAGCTTTTATTTTAAATAGTAATTGTATTCTTATTTGTATTTTAATTTCAGAATTTGAAAAAGAAAAGTTAATGTGTATTTCCCCCCCCCCCCCCAATATGTTTAGCTATTCACAGTACACGTCCCGCTCCCCCTCTTAACAAGGTCAAATTGCTTTTCTTTAGCAGCTTCCTTCAACATAGCAAAAACCTGCGGCAAGTCAAACCATGAGCAGAAACTACAACGTCACTCTCCGTGGCCCCGCCCCCTGGGGCTTTCGGCTACAAGGCGGAAAAGACTTCAACCTGCCTCTCACCATCTCCAGGGTAAAACAAAAGGCACACTCACACGTGCAGATTACACACAAACACACGATTAGAAAGTCATTTAGTTATTCGTAGCACAGTGGTACCTCGACTTGCAACTTACTGTCGCTCAATTTACTTGTATAACAGATCAATTTTCCCCAATTAAAATAAACTGAAATGCTGCTAATCCATTCCAGCCCCACCAAAAACCACCCCCATTTTTTTTTTTTTTTTTGATAAAGAAAAATGGATGGACAGGAATAAGACTACTGCTAACTATACATACTCTAGTATTCGTGTGTTAGATGTGTGACTTTAAGGGGCATTTTATTTTGATTACAATGTTGTTGTTTTTTTTTCGTTTAGCTGAATTAGCACAAGTCTGATGTGCTGAATTCAAATAATCAATCAGGTCAACTTTCTGAATTATGGCCACGTTTTTTGTTTACATTTACAGTTATTTTCACTTTAGAGGTTCAAATAAATAGAGGATCATGCCCTGAATTTTGAACAATGAGGATTTAACATGAAATTTACAGGTACTTACTTACTTACTTACTTATCAATGTCTACTATTCAATCAATAAGAAAAGTTTGTAACATTTGTTGAATAAAAACTTAACTTGGCATGAAAACCTAACCTGAACGAGAAAACGGAAATGGTCATTTTTGGATTCAGCGATGCAAAATTGTCCTAAATCAGTTGAAAAAACATAGACAACTTACCACAAGTCGATTGGGTGTCGTAAAAAGAATCAGGCACAAATACACTCACATAGGAGCTGCTGTCGCCGACAGCTCACGCCTCGACACTCACAACACATACAATATTTTCCATACAGTTTTTTTGCGTGTTCAAACATGTTTACAAGGTGTTTAATAGGTTTTAGTGTGTTTTGATAAATATAAATGTGTTTAAAGCTGGAGCACTTGAGTAAACATTTTTTTTTGTTAAAAGAGGACATGGCACAATGCTGATTAAGCCTATCAGCTCGTCTATCATCTTGCTGTATTTTCAATATTTGATCTTTTATGTTTCGTGTCGACCGGTGATATTCCTACACTGGCCCACATGGTGTTGCAATGACGGACCCTTTTTTCCCCATTTGCAAAAGCTCACTAAACATAGCGTTTTACATATTTGTGCAGCAGAAAGTAATCATACAATAATTACTGTGTAAACAAAAACAATGATTGCCATGAACAAACTGCACGTGTCTTTCTGAGGACCTCTTAGCACCAAACAGTGCATACACAAAATGCAGCAATGAAAGGAATTTACATCACTTGCCTCTTCTGATTCCAAAGAATACATATGTTTTTTCCCCCCACCAGAATCACATACAAGGGAAATCTTACATTACACTGAAGCGACGGCTTTGTTGTTGTCATGCAGAATTCCACCCCAGGGGGCGAAAGAAGTTAAATACTATAGGTTTAAAGCATGTGGTAGGAGAAAAAACGATTTCCAAAAAAAAGATCACAGATATTCACCTTTTACGGTGGGTCTGGAATGCAGCTCCCGCGCTAAACGGGGGATCACTGTATTTGAGGGAGGTGTGTATTTTTGCCAAAGTGGATGCTATTCGAAACAGCTCTCAGTGTGATAAAGTACACATGCAGTTTTAATCCAAATCTACAGACGCTCCAACAAATGACTAAAATTGGCAGAGTGCAGGCTAATGGCAACATGAGCCCCGATGATGAACGACTGGCCTTGCTCTTATTCCAGTGCCCCGCGGGGCCCCTTTGGGTCGCCATCTTGTGTTATTATTACTTTGGATGTGATACTTTTCCCACTAACTGAAGCCATGTGATCTTTCTCGTCTTTTTAACCACGGTTGTGTGTTTGTGTTTTCTGTTTTGTAGCGTGTGTGTGTTTGTCATTCCCAGAGAAGTTGGGATGAAGTCAATCAAAACTGCGAGGGTGTCCCTATAAAGCGCAAGCCATGTACTAGAAGACCTATATAGGCCTATACAGTGAACCACCATTTATTGCATGGATATATTCCAGACCAGCTGAAAATCCACAATGTAGAGAGATCATGTAAAAAGATTTTTAAAATAGTTTCACGCCTCATACACCCTTTTAACAAATTTAAGCTTATTAAAACACATTTAAACTTATTAAGGTACACTTTTTAAGCACACTGTAAACACATTTTAACAAAGGAAAAAAACAAACGTAATTGAAAACATAAAATGTATGGACAATACTGGTCGTATTGTAGTGTCCGTTCACGCATGTGACGTTGGGAAGTGTGCATGTGAGATTCTCGGTGTGGCTGTGACTTACAGCAGTTCCTGTGTGAGTGTGCTCTTTGTGTTTATACGTTTTGCTGTTTTTCCGGTGTTTAAAAAAATGGCTGAAAAGTGCATTACAGTAGTATACTGTCAAAATCCATGCAAAAACGATCCCTTAAAAAATGTGATATCGCAGAGGTACATATGGATGTTTTAGGAGTGTTGGAAGGAAGTACCCAAAGAAAACCTGACCCCACCAAGAGTACATGCAAACTCAAGACTGGATTCGAACCCAGAACCTCTCAACATGCTCACCACTAGGCTTGCTATGCTGTATGGAAGGGCATTTGACTAAATATCCTTATCGATGATGGGGGGGAATTAACGATCAACGCATTCATTGATAGGTTTTGATTTCTTCTTTTAAATGTTCTGAATTCCTGTTTAGGTGCCAGTGTCTATGAAAAATGTCTTTCTGAAGATGCTTTGTCATTCTTTCTTCATATAGTTATCCAATTTGTAACAGTCAGGTAATTGGTTTTTATGTTGAATGTTGTCAAAACAAGTTTACATTGCGCAGATGTTCAATAGGATTTAGTTCAGGACTCATAGAAGGCCGTTTCAGAATATAGCCGGTGTTTTAATTTCGCCGTTCTCGGCTGTTTTGAACTTTGTTTTGGGTCATTGATCAGGAGCTGAGGCCGAGCTTTCTGACACTGGGCAGAATATTTTGCTCGAGAATGACTCGATAGTCCTGAGATTTCATTGCACCCTGCACAGATTGAAAACACTCAGTGCCGGATGCATCCCCTGAGTAGTGCACCCCATTTTACATACACCCTTAATCGCCAATCGGTTTGACCGAATTCATAATGACTATTAAATAGATTAATCAAATATTCCATTCTGTTTTAGCTGCTTGTTCCCAATGCAAAGGTCACATTTTATATCAGGCCTTGATGCATGAAATATTTTCGTCACCGATATGTTATTGTGAATAATCGTTAAAACTCTCCTTCGTGATAGCCATTGACTTTTTACATTTTCAAGGACAAGCCCCATTACGTCAAAATCAAAATGGTCTGCCTTCCATCCCATCTAAATTTACACAGTGTATCTTTACTTAAACCTTCCTAAGTGCAGCTCATTTAAAGGATTCACACGAAAACACGCACACACACACACACACACACACACACACACACACAAAGATACAGTAAACGTCTCGGGAGAATGTGTGTATTTAGTTTCGAAGAATAGTCCCACCGTTTCAGAGGTCAGTTTCCGCAGCCACACCCACCCATTAGAGTCTAGACATTCTTTTGTTTGTCATCATTTTGTAAGGATTTCTTTCTTGATTTTTTTAATATAGTGGTACCTTATGAGTTTAATCCATTCTGTAATCAACCTGACTCAATTTACTCGTATGGCAAATCTATTGTCTCCATTTAAATGAATTTGCATAAACTGAAGTAGATAAATGATCTTAACTACTCATCCGTTTGTGTTAGTTTTTATGGAAAAGGCATATTAAGCAATTGGAGAAAAAAAATACTTGATATCCAAAAATGTAATTAGCATCCTCAGAAAACATGTTACAAATCATGAAACTTCATTTGGGACACAATAGTAAAGACATTTTGGCATTAAAAGTTTGAAAAATATTCCCTATATATATATATATATATATATATATATATATATATATATATATATTGAAAGTTATCTGATGAGCTCATGGCAGACGCTTCTGTCTTCGGCGGTAATGGACGGACTGATCTGCTGGAAAAGCCCTATCGGTGTCACACACACCAACCCAAAGTGGCTTGAAATACCTTTCACCTGTCACTAGGCCTTGTCGTTTTCAGACGGGTTCATTTCACTTCACGGAGGGCAGAATTGAAGTTTTATTTTGTTGACAGATCGGCAATTATGTTAACTGGATGGGCATAGTAGTCAGTTAGGAGACAACTTTCAGACCCACCTGCAATAGGTGAAAATGAGCGATCTGGAGAGATGATTTAGTACACATTTTTTTTTGTCAAGTCTTACCCACACATTTAAACTTATTTAACGACTACTCTGAAAATGGACCTTTGAATGGAAAAGAATGACGCAACTTAAAGCGGTCCTATTAAAGTCCTTCCCCACAGGACCGGTATCAACAAATGGACATTTTTCAAGTCGTAAAGGGTAAACTGTGCGTCGCAAAAACTAGTAAAGAACAAGCCGGCATTCACAGCGGGGACTCAGTGATTTGATTGTCATAGTAAAACGCAAACATTCTAAGCACATAGGAACAGCTTGTGCGTTCCTGGTGGGTCGCCGGTGCCACACGCCTCCAAAATAGAGGCTATGACTCCGTCATGAGAGGCCCTTTGGTTTACAATTTTTTCTAATAGGCATGTTGGAGCCAACACCTGGAAAGAAGTAAATGGTCCTTTCAGGATTTTCAGTCTTGAATAATTAAGTAGGGACTGTCATTATACTATTAACATTGGTAGAGACGTGGCTGTAGACAGATTTGAATTTTTTTTTATGCGCTGCTTCAAAGTCATCGCGTGTCAAGAACCCTTTGCCGTCATCACAGTCACTCCTTTTGCCGAAAAACGTGCATTATTCAAAGCACTCCAATTATATTGTAGAGCTCCCAAAATGTTCTCATCGCTACAGGCTGAGATCCGATTATTTCCTTCAAAGCGTACAGGATCAAGAGTGTTGAAAGCCAACATTGCTGGAAGGGTTGTTCGGATGGTCAAACGTGAACTTTAACACGCGGAATGTGCTTTTCTTAATCTCTGGGGTTGGACCGTTACCCCAAGAGAATGGTGCTAGCTCGGAAAAACACACTGATCCCTGTGGACTATATTGCTTCAATCGATTAATGCGTTGACGTTGTTTTGAAACCCAGCATTGAATTTATGAACCTATTACAGTGAACCTTTATTTGCTCATTGTGTTTGTGTTTCACTGTTCTCCCGACGTGGGCATGAGTTTTCCCGATTGGAACGTGGCTAATCCACTCGCTGTTGACTACACATTGACATGTTCGTGGCATCGGTGGTAAAGTGGTAAGTATAGCTGCCTTGCAAGCAGCTGACCCAGGTCGAACTTCTGGCCCACGCAGAACTTTACTTCAGTTTTCACACACACACACACACACACACACACAGACACACAAAAAATAAAACTAGGTGAACAGATCACCACATTTTTTAATCTCGCACAGCTCCGGCTTGGGAATCCCTTCTCTATATCTATCTGTATCAAAAGCCAAATATTTCCTGCGTGTACATTCTTGATGGCTTAATATTGTGTTTGGGATGACCAATAAATAGGAAATGATACAACCGAATCTTGCACATTCTAATTGTATGTAATTCTATGTATGGTCTCTTTTTGGGGTGTTTTGAGGTAAATTAAGGTCAAATCAGAACCTCTTCCTGCTCTCAGTGTTGGGACGTGTGAGTGAGTTTGTGTATGTGTGTGTGTGTGTGTGTGTGTGTGTGTGTTGGGCATATATGACTATAAATGGTTGGGGGCCACAGAGCATTAACACTAATCCCGGGCTGTAGAGTCTCTTTTATTAGCCCTGCCCAAGTGTCTTGTCTTTCTTTATATATACAGCATATGAATATTATATATGTGCGTGGGATGATATTGCAGAAGAGTGCAGAAAAACTATAATTCCATCGACTGTATACTTTCTAGTAGAAGCCATTGGATTAAATGAATTGGCTGCAAGGGGAGACATTAGCGTCACTCATGCGTGCGTGTGGTCCGTTTTTCATCGTGTCAAAAGAAACAAACGAACTCACTGCCACTTTGGACACTCACACTCTGAACCTTTGAGTAGCTAAGAAAATGCCAGAGCCACCCTTGCAAAGTACGTAGAGGCTGATAAACGACATCAAACGCCATCTTATAGACTCAACAACTCTTATTTGGGTTTTCCAGTGCAGTTCTTTGGTGTGGTAGACAAGGAAAGCAGGGTGTAACATCCTACGCACGTTACTGTCCACCCTCAGTCTGCTGATAAGAAGTAGTCTGGTTAATATTACAAAGTGGTTACGTAAGTTTTTTTAACTTGGGTTTTGGTGCTGGACAGTAGAAGAAATGTTAAAATAGGCTCATATCGCATGGTAGTGAAAATTTTACCAATTGAAATAAATTTAAATGCAATTAATCCATTCCAGCCCCCGCCCCAGAAAACACCACAACTTGTTTTATTCCATTAAGAAAATCCACACGACACTGTACAAAATTATTAAAATACAAAAAGTGAATGCAAAGAAATAAATTGCTTTTAACGAAGCTACAGCTCATAACATGTTGTTTGAAACCAAAGGTGAAGTTGAGAAGTTGTCGGACCAACAAAAAGTAAGCCGGGCACTTGTAAGTCAAGATGCCACTCGATGTCAAGGTCCCCATTCAAACCAAGACTTACATGGCGTTTCTTCAAAGACTATAAACTGCTCTGTTTTTGCATACTGCCCCATAAATCCAGTGTGACTTTTTTAACAGTGTTTTTTTAATGGGTGCGATGGCATTCGTGCTTTTAACTGGTTCGAAGCTCTGGTTAGATGTTAATGATGTTAATCGGAGTGGTCTTAAATGATACGAACAACTTGTGCTTATTTCATTTGTGCAGCTGAATGACGGCGGTAAAGCGGTTAAAGGCGGCATCGCTATCGGAGACACGGTTCTGTCCATCGACGGCATTGCCACTGAGGGGATGAACCACCTGGAGGCCCAGAACAAGATCAAGAACTGCACAGGCAACCTCAGCCTCACCTTACAGAAGTAAGTCACAAGACTCAGAACCCTATTTTCACGAACAGCGTAAATCTGGCGCGTCAGGCGGGGCAACTGTGCCCCAGGGGCGGGTCAGACCGGTGTTGGTAATTTTGCAGACCATCGCAGCCCAGTGGATCCGAGAATGGGCGGGCTGCACCACTGTGGGTGGCTTACAGCCGACTTCATTCGTAGCCAATCAAAGTGCTTCCTCTCATTGATTCCTTTTAAATGTGCCGCATGACAGTCTCGAAGGAGACATCTCTGTGTGGAAGAGGATGATGCGTAATCGCAGCTATCCATGCCTGAGGGGAGCACCGTCACTGCTCTTAGCTGGTGTGCCGACAGACGGTGTGAGCAGGTACCCTTACCAAATACAGAATGAGCTAGCGGTAACTGCTGTCGGCTTAAATGTCTGCGCAGCTCAGTATCTGTCTGCCTGCGCACCGATCGAGTCACCAAAACCGTGTTAGACCAGTGGTCTGTCTACCTTACGCCAGTATTTAAACGTGGTTTGAGCAAGGTGGTTGGGTGGGGGGTTGTTTGAGGGTGCGGGCAGCTAGAGGTGGGTATTCTCCACCTGTGAAAGAGGGTATTCTTTGGCCAGTACATTTTGTCGTATACTGTGTGTCCCGGTACATTTCATCGACCT
This sequence comes from Phycodurus eques, assembly GCF_024500275.1. NCBI lineage: Eukaryota > Metazoa > Chordata > Actinopteri > Syngnathiformes > Syngnathidae > Phycodurus > Phycodurus eques. Next base: position 18,384,230 of record NC_084527.1, on the reverse strand, counting down.
GGATTGGGGGGAACAATTTTTGGGGAACTACAAAATTCTTTAGGGGGGCTTCACATTGGTTTTAGGGGACTCTAAGATACCAAAGCTTGGCCCTAACCACATACAACCAAATCATTTTGTGGGTGCCTAAAACATTTTAGGGGGGCTTAACATCACTTTAGGGAAACAAAAGGAGAAGTTGTGAAGTTGTTGGGCCAACAAAAGTTAGCTTAATGCTAACATATAATGTGAAATGCCATAGATGGGAATTAGCATAGATGTTACTGTAATGATAAAACTTCAAACAACTGCTACTACTTTAACACGAATGGAGCAGCAACACAAACAAGCAGAGCATGCAAAAATACTCACAAGCATATATGCTACTGCATTACTCTGCTCTGCGGGAAGCGCTGCCTGGCATGTCGTGGTGTTACACTACAGGGGCACAGCACTAAATTTGGACGTGCCTGTATACTGTAAAACGATCGCCTGAAAATCTTGGAAATCAATACAGTGGAGGTTTGCTGTACAGTGTCAGTGTACTATTATTGATCAAAGCTTCTGAAGGGTGTTCTCATTGTATTCGGGAGAGCGTTCAAAGGGTTATCTGTTGCTAGTCAAACAAAGTCATGTTCTATTGGAACCACCCGGTGGTCCCAGTATCGTCTTTATTAACATTGTATGATCAAGCAGCCTGATTAAGGACAGATGGCTCCGACTTATGAGCCTGCGATTTTTTTTTGTCAGCGTTGCTAGACACTCACTGGCACTGCTGGACGAGACATTCAGTGTATTCAAACACGGTCACGCCTTGGTCGACATCTGGACTTTAGGCTTTAAATGCGTCACAGAAAAGGGCCAATATGGTTCCAGACTTTGTTAGTTTTCATGTTCTGTCAATGTGATGGGCGCATATTCTAAAAGGTTTACAGGTTGTTATTGCTTTTCCAAATAAAGAGGATGATTTAGTGAGAGGTATGTGACAATCTATGAGGGTGGAGAAGAGAGTGAGGACGACAATGAAAAATGGAACTACAGAACCTTAAAAGTCAACAACAATCCTTTCACTAGTTAATATGGAAATATGCCTGACAGACACGTAATGCGAGGTGAAAAGGAAGGTGATTTAACAGTGCGTTTTATAGGTACTGCTGAAATTAATAAGTTTTCATTTTGGTCTGTCCAAAAAAGAGGTCTCACAAGTTTGGCTGACGTCATGCGCGACTCACAATGACTTCCAAATTTGGGTTGAGCTTCAAACTACACAACTTAAACCACTAATGTGATGTTCTTTGATCACAAGTGAAGTCGCCGATAGCAACTAGCCAGTCGGTGGCTAGCCGGCTAGAGCTAGCAGCTAATGTTAGCTGTCAACGACGCTATTCTCGCTCATTGCTGTAGCTACTACACCTTCGGCTAGCATGGCTCTATTTTGACTTCAAGTGAAGTCTTGGTGTGACTTTCAAACTTGTTTGTCGATTTACCAATCATACAAACCCTTGGGGCATTTGTGCGATTGTACAAATTGTTTCTGAATGGACTCGGCACGCTAGGTTAATCAGCCAAAGAAATGTGCAGTGAAAGGCCACAAAAAGTAGAATCAAACAATGCACAAATAAAAACACTCACATTGACGGAAAGCGCATTAATTCACTTCCAAATGTCGGGAAGCAGGTGTCATAACATCAGTATGCTTAGAATATCGCGCTAATACAAAATAAAACTCTTAAGACCGAATGATTTTTTTCCATTCTCACCCTCATTGTCATTCTAAATTCAATTTGATGAGATACTTCCAGTGAAAGCAGCTGCTGCTATCTTCTTATACTCGAACACATATGGAGCGCATATGACTCTAGCATCTGACCAGTGTGCAGCGACTTCAGCGTCTTAATAATAACCTCCCAAGTACGGCTGGTATTCGAAAATTAGCAAGAAGCCTTGTTTTAATAGGCCGACGGGATGTGTGCACTTATCAGTGGCAGTAGGGTTTTTTTCCCCCCCATTCGGCTTGAATTACCTATATTGTGTTTACCATGTCACTTTATCCTTGAGTAAAACTAGACCATAATCCATCAAAGACATTTTGGCTAACAGTTAGGCACATGATTAATTAATATCCAGTACTTATTACAAGAATTTGTCAGCAAGTGCTTTGCGAGTCCCATTGGTATTTTATACTCAAGACATTTCGACAGCTTAATTGGGCTGCTTCGCAAGGCAAGGCTGCTTTGTTGTTGTTCTAGTGGCGTACGACGACAAACTCCTCAGGAGGAAGAGAAGTTCAACTCAACACACACACAAAAATGCCTTGAAAGTTAAACAAACGCCGTCTTTAAAGGGTGAGTACTTTTAGTTGAACTTTCATTTAGTTGAATTGCACAGTGGCCTCGCTACACTTACCTGTAAGGATTTTAAAATGTTTTTGTGTAAAATTCACTCTTCAGTTGCTTGTACACAAATACAACGGTATGTTGGCTTACGAGTGCCCTAACTTAAGGTTCTGTTTTAGTTACGGACCATTTGTTTGGATGCTTCTTTGCTTCGTGTTGCAAGCCAAAATCTGAGTTACAAGTGAGCTTCAGTGGAGTGAAAAAAAAACAATATTTTGCAAATTAAAGTGCTGTAATGCCCTTTGCATGTGGACAAGAAAAGCCACAGTTGCCGATGCACTTTCCGATGTTAATTGCAAGGGCCATGAATGAGAAAAGATAAAGGCTATACCCCTTAAACATACAACGCTATACTAAAGTTTGAATGTTAAAATAGTCATACTGTTTGATATTGCTTTAATTCTGTAATTTTTTTGGTGTTCTTTGCTCTGTTCTCTGTTTTCGTGTTGGCTGCCCCCTCTTAAACTTTGTTAGACTGCATTACCAATAAATATCCATCACAATATAAATAACCTCCGCACACTATTTCACAAGAGCCATTTGGTGGATTGGTGGTGAAGTGCCGCTTCTATGAGTGAAAATGAAATAGATGCTGTCTTAATGGGGGCACGTCGCAGTTCACACTTACTTTTTTAGACTCTGGTCTCAAGAAGTCACCCTTAGTTATCACGGTAACCGAAGTCGTAATTGGCTTCAGTTTGTTGAGTTCAGCAAGGCGTAAAACATTTGGATAAAAAGTGTGCTGTAATTCTTCATCCTTATTCCTGGTCTGTATTTTGATGACAGCCAAATGGGAAACATTTGAAATTGTGAACAATGTCTCCTGTAAAACAGTTTAGAAAAAGGTTTTAGGGATAGGAATTATTTTTTTTTTAATTACAGTGATTTTTGGAGGTTCACTATAAACTGATAGTAAACATTTTCCCCTCAACCACCCTGGAATGCAACAAAACCACCTTTTATTTTTCACCGTCCTACTCTTGTTGTTTATTTGTTTTGTTTTTTTTAATTAAATGCTCCATTCGCCACAGGACTTTTTTTTTAATGGGCTTGCATGCATGTGCGAATTTAATGTTATCCAGTGCTACGGCCGTTAAAAATAAAATATAATTCACCTGAAACGCCTTTGGGTATAAGGAGGCACATCGCAATATGTCAGGAAAAGAATGCCCGCTTTGCGTAAACAAGATGTCACACAAAAAACAAATGTTTGGAAGTATCATTTGTGTTCTTTTTTTTGTTTTGTTTTTTAGATCTTCCTTCCTGAAAGGAGCCCCAGCCACATAATTACTGTGTTGTTCTTTGTGGGCCAGTGCATCAATGGTGGACTTGTCACATACATCTCATGAAAGGGTTGGGGTTGGGAGTGTACTGATGCGGAAAGCTACAATGACAGGCCATAATAAGTCATGGATAATCACACTCAGATTTTTTCAAAGTGCGGTAACGGCGGACTTCCACGTGGGGACTTAGCGTTGCCTTCCTGCGGTGGCGTTGGTTTACAAAGCTTGCATACGAGTCAGCAGTGATGCTAAGCTCACGTCTCAGCACCCATCTTCAAAATGCCTTATGCGTGTGCGTGAGAGATGTTTTTAAGTACCAGTTATGCGGTGGTAGGAAGTAACAAAATATAAATACTTTTACCGTAATTAGGTAGCTGTATCAGGTATCTGTACTCTACTTGAGTTTTTCATTTTCTGAGGACTTTTTACTTTTACTCCTGACGTGAAAACTGATATCTGTACTTTCTACTCCTTAATTGGTCAAAATGGGCTCTGTACTTTTTTCAACCTCCGCTGATGACAACATGACATAAAAATGATGGAAACAGAGAAAGGTGACTGACTGACTGACGAACTGAATGAATGAATGAATGACTGACTGAAATCTTGGGGATTTATAGATTAGAAAACACAGGGACAGCAACGACATAACGGAATTTCAATCAGGGAGCATTAACGGCAATGCGTAACAAGATATTCCCCATCCATGACCTTTTTTGTTGGCGACAAGAATTATTTGTCACGAATGCGTTCTCTTGAGCTAGCCTGAAAACCACAATCTTGTGGCAATCAAAAATTATTTGTCTAATGCAAAAAAAAAATACAAGTATGTTTTATTGTATTTATGGTTTTTATCATTAGCTAATTTCAACTGGAAAAAAAAAATACACCTTACCTGTATGTTTATTTTTACATTAGACAAAAAGTTTGTTTGTTCAGCCAAAAGCTTGTGGTTTTTAGGCTTTCACATTAGGCCGCAGTCCCCAAGAGCTCCATAAATCAATCAAGATCTGAACTGCGGTTGACTTTACTTCTTGAATCTTTACTTCTTGTTTGAGGTTGAAAACCCTAACAAGCCTATTTTGGAAAAGTAATGAGAAAGTGCAAAGATATCTTTTCAAATAAAGGCAGTAAAAGTAAAAAGTTGTCAGAAAAATACATACAGTACAGATACCTGAAAGGGTACAGTAATACATTTACAAATTATTTGTACTTCACAAACTCCCACCCACCTCTGTTGTATTGTCAGTAACGTGATGCACCGAGAAAAAATGTGTTGTTAGTCCTCATGTAAACACAGTCTAGGTTTTGTTGAGTAAACACAAGGAAACTCATTGGTGCACTAGGACAGTACAGAGGTATCATCGAGACAGTGATTGCATGTGAATGCTGCACTGGTAATTGAGTCATGCACGCAACCAGCCCTCCCCCTTCTACTTCCCTCCCACCCACACATACAGAAATGTATGTGTACAACTCTTAACCTGACAGCTGCTCGAGTTATTTTGAGGGCAGAAAGTTGGCGTGGAGTCGTCCCCAGCGAGGGGTTCTGATTGGGAAGTTGATGTAGGGTTGGGGTGTATGCTTTCATTTTGTTGACATTGTGTTCTCGGAATAGAGACAGCGAGCTCGCCGGGTTGTATTTGAAGTCCGTACTGGAAGCCAATTGCGCTGCGGTCATCTGTGTCATGCGTGCGTGCACGTGCGCTGGAGATGCCACCTATCCATAGGCCTCTTGGGTTGGGTTGTATAGTCAAGCCCGTAGTAACTAAAGCAGAGTTTGATGGATTGGTATCTTTCAAAGACAGATCATTTCATTTGTCCTTATCTTCATTGGTTCCCAATCAACTCATAGAAACAAACACATAGAGGCTGAAATCTGACCCCCCCCCCCCCCCCAAAAAAGCAAACAACCACATTCACATACTTGAAGCAATGCTGCCAAGAGAAACACCACAAAATGAAGACAGAATGCTGGGATTAAAATAATACAATTTCTTCAATCAAATATTAGAATAAAGGTGTTAAATGGAGGTCAGTGCTTTTGATAGTGTTTTGGCCAGCAGAGAAGGCCTTGCTGGCCCTGACCCGGGGCTGAGCTTGTGCTGCGTGTACAAATATAAGAACACTATACCTACCGTGAAACACGAAGGACGACTGGCTTTGTTCTGGGACTGTTTTGCTGCATCTGGCACAGGGTGTCTAAAATCTGTGTAGTGCTCATTGAAATCTCAGGACTAGCTAGGCATTCTGGAGTGAAATTTGCTGCTCTGTGTCAGAAATCTTGGTGACACTCCTCCAATAGGATGAAGAAAAAAAAAAGGATTGCTTAAAACAAAACATCGGACTATACCGAAGAGACCTGATACAAAACATATTGAACATATGTGGAAGAAGCCAAAACATTTTGTCTGGAAAAGGCACCTTCACACCTGAGACAAGTGCTCAAGTCTCAGTGAGTGTTAGAAATGGCCAAATAGTATAGTGTCAAAGGCAATATTTCAATTCCCCTGGCTATCTACAAAATGTGAAACCACCCCTTTAATAACAGCAGAATCCTTTTTGATTAAGAAAGTGAACACTTCTATTAAAACTACCTTTCATTGTAAGCTGTGTAATACCACAGATGCATGAATATTGAAGTAATCACTTAGCCTGTGAGACTTTTTGCTGTAGCTGCAGCAATTCCCATCCCTCTGCAATTCACTTCGCAGCTGTCGTCGTCACTTACCCTCCGCGCTTGCTTGCCAGTGATGTTCCACGGCCAAAGCCCCACACCTGTCTGTGTCCTTCACAAGGCTGCAGTATTCGCCAAAGATTATCTAAACTCCATCGCCATCACTTTTAGCCAGGCCCGTCGTATTTGCCAGTACCATCCTAATACCGGTAGAATGTCGCCGCATATAGACGCACACCTGCCACTGCCTGCCTTTTGCAAATTGCTTGTTTTGCCGCATTTATCAAAAGGGGAAATGTGGCAGACCCACCTGCAATACAGGAGTTGTATTGCCGAGTGTCTGTGACAGACAACACTTTCATACAACATCAATTTAAGGAAATGAAAAGAGAAAGTCTTGCTACCACAGTTCTCCAAGTTAGAGGGAATATGCACTTGCTTTGATCTGCTTACATGTCATTCCCAGATGAAGTTCACGATAAGACTGATACATAAATTAAAAGAGAATTAAACATCGTATATAAAACTATCCTTAATCCATAGGGTTTAATATGACATCAGTCCACCCTCTGCAATTCTAAAATCTTAGTTTTCTGAAAAGGCTTTCCCTAAAGTTTAGGAGTGTGTTTATGGGAATTTATTACCATTTTTTTCCAGAAGTGCATTTGTGAGATTACACACAGTTGTTGGACGAGAAGGCCTGGCTCTCAGTCTCCGCTCTAATTCATCTAAAAGTGTTCTATAGGGTTGAGGTCAGGCTTGTGCAGGCCAGTCAAGTTCATCCACATCAAACTCTCTCATCCATGTTTTTATCAACCTTGATTTGTGCACCGAATCACAGTCATGTTGGAACAGGAAAGGGCCATCTCCAAACTGTTTCCACAAAGTTGGAAATGTCCAAAATATTAGCCACAGAGCTTCAGTGAAAGGAACTCTGAATGCTTCAGCATACCAGGAGATTTTGGACAGTCAAACAGTTTGGGGATTACCCCTTTCTCTTCCAACATGTCTGCGCACTGGTGCACAAGCAAGGTCCAAAGTCCGGCACTCAACTCGATAGAACATCTTTGGGTTGATTTCAAGTCGACAGTGAGCCAGGCGTTCTTGTCCAACATCAGTGTGTGACCTCACAAATATGCTCCTGGAAGAATGGGCTAAAATTCCCATGAACTCACTTCTAAACCTTGTTGAAAGCCTTCCCAAAAGAGTTGAATCTGTTATAGCTGCAAAGAGTAGACCAACATCATGTTAAACCATATGGATATGGGATATCACTTAAAATCATATGTGAGTCAAGGCAAGTGAGCGAATACTTTTGGCAGTATAGTGTATGTGCCCTGTGATTGGCTGGCGACCAGTTCAGGGTGTACCCTGCCTCTTGCCCAGAATCACCTGGGACATGCTTCAGCACAAGTAGTACAGAGAATAAATGGTTGGATATTGAAACACTAAAATGTACAACCAAACCATATAATCGGAATCGGAATCAGAATCATCTTTATTTGCCAAGTATGTCCAAAAAACACACAAGGAATTTGTCTCCGGTAATTGGAGGTAATTGCGACTAATGAAAGTCTGCAAGCTTGATGCCAACATGTAATACAAAACACTTTAGACGGGCTAATGGAAATTAGCATGCGGTAAAAGTAAACCTTCAAATTTAACACTTTAACACACACAAGCAGCAAAACATGCAAATCGTGCATACAATGCTCACAGGCAACAACAACAACTATTACTGCAGCTTCATAGGGGACCTTCTCTGTCTCTTCTTCTTGCTTATAATTATGTTGCATTTCTTCTAATTAACCTCAGTCCTGCCAGGCTTGTTGCAGCACAAATACAGTACTACAATGAAGGCATGGAACTCTAAATTCAAAATCTGTCTGTATTGTACACTGTAAAAAGCTGTAAAAAAACAATCACCTAAAAATCTGTGCTATAGCAGAGGCGTGAAAAATGAACCGCGATATAGTGTAGGAATAGGCCAAACATCTCAAACGCATCTGTCGCTTCTTTTTTCTGTCCCGAATATATCTTTTTGTAAGGTAAAAACAGTCTTGTCAGTCAGTCATGATCAATGATACCCAAACACGCAGCTGGAACTTTGTGAGGGATCATATGGGATGTTCTGGAAAGAAGAATAAAACACAGACTCGTCACAACTTCTTAAGAATGACTACAAATGAGTTTCGGGCTGTCAAGAGGAGCCCGAACCTAAACAACAATCTGCAGTTTTGTTCCAAAGCAAATAATTCTCTAAATATACCTTTAAAATAAATCGTAATCAACACACTCTTTAGTTTACACTATTCTCAAAATAGGTATGCATGGTAATTTGCTTTATTAGTTCAGCATGGATGACATAATTACATGTCATGAACCATAAAAGGCGTAATATGTAGTACAAATTGAAAATAATACTTATTGTTGTTTTTAATGTACGCCAGTTATCCCCAACTCACACAAGGCGTGTCGTCGAACGTCTTTATTTGTTGTGTTGCTGCGTCGCAGTAGTCAGCAAAAAAAGGCAGTCAGCACGGTTAGCCGCAGGAAAATTGGCGCGAGTTAAATAAATTTTTTTTTATTACAGTTGTAAAGTGTGCCAAACCAGACAACAGATGGTAACATGTGCTACCAATCAAATATTTTACAGGCTTAAGGGTATTTCCTATTACAACCCTAATTCCAATGAAGCTGGGACGTTGCGTTAAACATAAATAAAAACAGAATACAATGATTTACAAATCATGTTCAACCTATATTTAATTGTATACACAAAGACAAGATATTTCATGTTCAAACTGATCAATTTGATTGTTTTTAGCAAATATTCATTAATTTAGAATTTTATGGCTGCAACATGTTCCAAAAAAGTTGGGACAGGTGGCAAAAAAGACTGAGAAAGTTGAGGAATGCTCATCAAACACCTCTTTGGAACATCCCACAGGTGAACAGGCTAATTGGGAACAGGTGGGTGCCATGATTGGGTATAAAAGGAGCTTCCCTGAATTGCTCAGTCAGTCACAAGCAAAGATGGGGCGAGGTTCACCTCTTTGTGAACAAGTGCGTGAGAAAATATTCAAACAGTTTAAGGACACTGTTCCTCAACGTACAATTGCAAGGAATTTAGGGATTTCATCATCTACGGTCCATAATATCATCAAAAGGTTCAGAGAATCTGGCGAAATCACTGCATGCAAGCGGTAAGGCCGAAAACCAACATTGAATGACCGTGACCTTCGCTCCCTCAGGCGGCACTGCATCAAAAACCGACATCGATGTGTAAAGGATATCACCACATGGGCTCAGGAACACTTCTGAAAACCATCCATCCATCCATCCATTTTCAACACCGCTTATCCTGGTTAGGGTCGCGGGGCGCTGGAGCCTATCCCAGCTGACTTCGGGCGAAAGGCGGACTACACCCTGAACTGGTCGCCAGTCAGTCGCAGGGCACATATAGACACAGACAACCATTCGTACTCACATTCACACCGTCACTGAGTGGGAACTGAACCCACGCTGCCCGCACCAAAGTCAGGCGAGTGTACCACTACACCATCAGTGACCTACTTCTGAAAACCAATGTCAGTAAATACAGTTCGGCGCTACATCCGTAAGTGCAACTTGAAACTCTACTATGCAAAGCAAAAGCCATTTATCAACAACACCCAGAAACGCCGCCGGCTTCTCTGGGCCCAAGCACATCTAAGATGGACTGATGAAAAGTGTTCTGTGGTCCGACGAGTCCACATTTCAAATTGTTTTTGGAAATTGTGGACGTCGTGTCCTCCGGGCCAAAGAGGAAAAGAACCATCCGGACTGTTATGGACGCAAAGTTCAAAAGCCAGCATCTGTGATGGTATGGGGCTGTGTTAGTGCCAATGGCATGGGTAACTTACACGTCTGTGAAGGCACCATTAATGCTGAAAGGTACATACAGGTTTTGGAGAAACATCTGCTGCCATCCAAGCAACGTCTTTTACATGGACGTCCCTGCTTATTTCAGGAAGACAATGCCAAACCACATTCTGCACGTGTTGCAAAGGCGTGGCTTCGTAGTAAAAGCGTGCGGGTACTAGAATGGCCTGCCTGCAGTCCAGACCTGTCTCCCATTGAAAATGTGTGGCGCGTTATGAAGCGTAAAATAGGACAACGGAGACCCCGGACTGTCAAACATCTGAAGCTGTACATCAAGCAAGAATAGGAAAGAATTCCACCTACAAAGCTTCAACAATTACTGTCCTCAGTTCCCAAACCTGTATTGAATGTTGTTAAAATAAAAGGTGATGGAACACAGTGGTAAACATGACCCTGTCCCAGCTTTTTTGGAACGTGTTGCAGCCATAAAATTCCAAGTTAATGATTATTTTCTAAAAACAATAAAGCTTATCAGTTTGAACATTACATATCTTGTCTTTGTTCTGTATTCAATTAAATATAGGTCGAACACGATTCGCAATTCATTGCATTCTGTTTTTATTTATGTTTAACCCAACGTCCCAACTTCATTGGAATTGGGGTTGTATTAGGTAATGTTTTTATTCATATTTATGACCTACAGTACAAGTTATGGGAAAAAAAACTTTGTCAAACTGTTGCCTTCACGAAACCCTTGTTAACTGTAGTTTTTTTTTAACTGCAATATTTTAATATTAACTGTCACATAAGTGTATATTCTCCTTTTCTCCTGTTCTTCCCTTAAAGGAGACATACAGTGCAAATTTACTCATATCAAATCCATTTTCCCCAGTGAATTTAATTAAAATTCCATGAATCTGTTCCAGCCCACAAAAACAAAAAACAAGTTTTTGTTTTAGAAAAGAAAAATAGCACTGTATTGTATTACAAAATAAAACATAATACAGCAGAATGTCACAAAATAAACTGTTTAAAAAAATATATTATTGTAATATATCTGTGTTGGATGTGTGCCATTAAGGGGTGTGGCCTAGTAAGTGATGTCAGAAACTGGAGTCGGGTTGGCTGGTTAGTCTGCGTGTGAGCCTCTAGCCGTGAGCTGTGGCCTACAGCAGCTCCTTGTGAGCGTTGTCATTTTATATTTCTGTGGTTGACTGTTTTCCCTGTTCAATAAACAGAAGGTGCTCAGTTTTTGACTTTGAGATGTTCGTGTCCCCGTGTAGACTGCTCTTCGCTTGAAAATGGTGGATCTTCGCTCAGCCTAGGTGGCAGGTCAAGGGGGGCGAAACTCAGCGGGGGGGAGGATATTATGTAAATGTGTGACCTCACAATTTGTTAAAATTCAGCTACATTTTCAGAATTGGGCATCTCACAAAAGAGTTACTTGGTTGTGTAATTTCATACCTAATGGGTGGACAGGCACTCCAGAGACCCAACTATTTGTATATAAGACATTTAAAAGTACATTTTACATAATATCTACCCATTAATGCAATTGTGTCTTTTGTTTTTGCTGTCTTTTTCCACATTCTTTCTCTATTGAGCATACAGTTTGCCTAGTTAACATAGTAGTGTATAGTATGGAAAGCAAAGATCTTTGGAACAGCGACTTTAAAGATCTTATCTGGAGCGGATGGTTTAATTGAACCCACTTGGATGCCCTAAAAGCACTAGGATTTTCTCATGCAGGTTGGGCCCCCCCCCCCCCCCCCCCCCATTAATACGTTCTCTTACTGGGCATGTAGTGAGTTTACCTTCAAGGCAGGGATTTTTAACGTCTCCTGCATCGGACCCACTCTTAAAAGTTTAACCATGTGATTAAAAAAATGTGATGTTCGGCGCAGCTTCTTGCAAGTGTTATCCTTCTGTATTTTTGCATTTGACCGTTTGTCCCGATTAATTATCCGTTAAAAGTGTATCGGTGACTGTGGCTCTCCTTGCCCACATGTGAGGGCATTACAGTACCTTAATTGTGGAAACTCGAGTGGAAGCGTATCTGCGACTGACTTGTACCTCAAATTTTGGCAACAAAATAAAAAATTTAAAAAAAACCTCACAAGTTGGGGCACTTGTAAATCAAGGCACCACTGTTACGTGAGTTTTCTACGCTCTGGTGCTCCAAATCTGTTCAACTGTAAACACATCTCTTGGTGCATGGTCATCTAACAGGATTCTCAATGGGATTCGGGTCTAGTTTCTGGCCTGGACATTCCAAAAAGGCACTATTTAGTCATTAAAAGGTCCAGCTTTGCAGATTTTGGGCCCAACTGGATCGGCGTTTGGACCTTTGCATGGTGCCTGATGTTTTAGTTGCGGTTTGTCCACCATCCATCCTCTATTGACCGATTTATCGACTCCCTAAGTTCAAGGTGCCTTTGTCATCACACACAAACTAATTTACGCCGGGGCAGCCAAGTGCTGAAGCACACCTGGCAATCATTGGTCCTCCTGGCATCCTTTCCTCATCACGTTGGTCTGTCTGCTTGAAATTAAGGTAGAACTAAAGAACATTGCAGCTTTAAGAAAAAAAAACAGTTTTACCTAATAGGGCACAAAAGATTTACCTTTGAACATAACTGCATACAAAACAAAGGGCCTATTTTGATTAATTATGCTAGTTTTCATTAATATATATGACGCAAACTTAATATTATAACCGATTGTTGGTCATACAGTATGTAAAAAGTTCTATGATATACAAAGGTTTGTCTTCAAACATACATTCTCATTCAAGAGGTGCAAGTAGACTTTCATAAGCGTGACATCGTTGCCTGTGTTATTCCTCCACTTCGTTAAACGTTTCCTGAACCCGGTCACCCGGCCTGTACGCTATTTTATGAGGTGCATATGTTTGGGTGCGTACATGTCAATAGCATGTTTTTTTTTCTCTCTTCTTTAAAGATAAGTCAAATCACTTTTTACAAGGGAAATGAACAGTTTTACGCAAGTTACTTCCGAAATGTAATATTTTGAACAACTAGTACAATTTGCCAGATTTGTACACACACTGAGTTCCATCACAACCATTCTGTAGAAGAACAGGAGTGTAACAGTATGCCAAAAATCATGGTTTGGTTCAGTATGATAAGTTAACAAAATGTAAAACAACACATCGCTTGTCTTTCATATGAACAGGAACAGTTTTGTTGATATTTAAAATGAAACAAAAACTGTATGTAGTGTCGAATAATTTCCGGGTTGAGGATGTTTGCAGTTTGTGTTTTTACTTTGTAGCTCTTTACTCTTTTCACATTTCATCTGTATTCTTCGTACGGTAATTTATCATTCGTAGATGATTTCGCCCAAAGGTAACGCGGTTAAAAATGGAGCGAATTCCCTCGCATGTGGATAAGGAGAGCCACAGTCGTTGATACGATTTGAGTCGTTTATTGAACGAGACAAACAAACACAAAAATCCAAAATAAAAACACTCACAAGGAGCTGCTCTAAGTCACAACTCAAGCCCAGATGCTCGCAATCAGACTAACCGACCAACCCGACTTCGGGTCCTGACGGCACTCGCTAGGCCACGCCCCTTGGAGGCACACATCCAGCACAATGCTGCTATATGGACAGTAATTATGAAACAAGTACATTTAAGGTGCCATTTTACTTTCATTAAAAAGCTATAATAAACAAATGTGTGGCTTTTTCTGCATGTTGGAACAAATTGATGGCATTTCATTTAATTTCAAAGGGAAAATGGATTTGCAAGGTATCTGCAATCATATCTGCAAGGTATTTTTTATTTTTTTTCCCCCGCAAACAAACATCAGCAAAGGCTCATTAAAGTCTTTGTAGGTAACACGATAATGACAGATGAAGAAGTGCCACTGTCGTCACCGCTGCAGGTTTCAAAGTGAGGCTAAAATAGCCGCAAAACACAGACATGCTAAGCGACGTATTGCCCTTATATAGAACAGAGGATCAAATGAACAGTTACTTGACAGTTAACACGTGAATGTGACGGGAGCAAAAAGTCTTTAACGAATAATTAAAGCCCTCCTTGGTGTGGCGCATACCAGAAGACCTTGGTACATATTTCCATTGGGTGTTCAAGAGGTATGAATGTCACGCTTGTCAGCGTCGCGTTGTCACCGTCGGTATCGCGTCCACTTGGTCTCTTGGCCTTCACACATTTGAGCTATGGACAAACATTCCGGGGCGTAAATGATCTGCTAGGGCGTGTGTGTGAGGTGCCATTGTTTCTCAACAGAGAAGCTCACACATTGGTATCATGGGTATGTGCTTTACTGTTCTTCACTTTAAATCACATTCTGACTGCTGTTTTAATAACTCTCTGAGCTCTATGCTAGCCATTTGTGTACACCTTTTCAACCAGTTTACTTATGTTAATACAAATGTCATGGAACTTCGCCAGGGTGTGGAATTTTGTCTGGTTTTGTCATTCAACTTCAGCTCTTTACATGTACCCGGTATCAATAATATACTGATTACATCAAATTGCACCTTTTTCTCTATCATGGACAATTTTGGCTGATTGAAATCCATGAAAACTATCTATTTTTAAATTGCTTATTATTGACTGGATTTCATCATACAACTTTTCCAACAAGGTTTCATCGTAAACTCATCTCTACCAGATTACATCACTTATCAATTTTTGGACAAGGGAGCGATTTGACCATGGACAAGAATTACATTTTTATTGAACACGTACTTCCTTTGCCGGCTGTAGCTGTCTGTACTATTAGCAATATAAGAAATAACTTGGTACTGAGAATCCATCCATCCATCCATTTTCTGAGCCGCTTCTCCTCACTAGGGTCGCGAGCACGCTGGAACCTATCCCAGCTATCATCTGGCAGGAGGGCGGGGTACACCCTGAACCGGTTGCCAGCCAATCGCAGGGCACATACAAACAAACAACCATTCACGCTCACATTCATACCGACGGTCTTCAATCAACCTACCACGCATGTTTTTGGGATGTGGGAGGAAACCGGAGTGCTCGGAGAAAACCCACGCAGGCACGGGGAGAACATGCAAACTCCACACAGGCGGGGCCCGGATTTGAACCCCGGTCTCCAGAACTGTGAGGCAGATGTGCCAACCAGTCGTCCACCGTGCCGGCCAAAGTAATACAGTAAAACAGATTTCTTGTCTGAAAGTCATAAATGATATTCAACTTAATAAATCCTCAGAGACAGTAAAACAGTAAAGTAAAACAGTAAAACAGATTACTTGTGTAAAAGTCATAAATGATATTCGACTGAATAAATCCTCGGAGACGACTTCTGTTTTTGTTTCTTCCCAATCTTGCTATAATTTGAACGTTTCAATTATAGCTGCAGCACACATGGATGGATGTTGCGTAACATTGGTGCTCATCATGTTCCTGTCACATTTTCAAGGCTTTATTTTCTCTTCGATTAGAAATTAGATTAAGAAAGTGGATCATAGACTAACAAAAATCTATGTTGTTAATGCATATTGGGTGTTAGTCGTTAACGTTTGGGGGTCATGGTTGGGTTTAAGGTTTGGAGTAGTATAGGCTATGGATAGTGTAAGGTTAGAGTAGTTTAGGGTGAAGGTTGTGCAGAATAGTTGACTTGTCGACTCTACTGCTCCACATCAATGTTTAGAGCATGACTTTGAATAGTTACTAATCACATGTTTTAGCTTGAGAAGGACTGTGTTGTGGTACTGGCGTGCTTTGATTTTAAGGTCTGACTTTACCGGCTACAGGATGTGTACTGAACTGATAATGCTCAGGTTTTGCTGAGGGAGGGTCGTTGCTGTCGCCTGTGATTGTAAATAAAAGCTTGAATCGTGCATTGGGCCTTGTCGTCCGTTTGAACCCCTTGATACACAATACAACACAAGCTATCACACTAAGCGGAAGAGGAGAGCAGGGAATTATCCTCATTTCACCAAGTTGTGCACCATTACCTGGCTGTCCCAGTGGCAACGCACTCAGTGAGAGGATTCCCCCCCCCCTGCTGGACACTAACCACGCGACAGCGGGCGAGTACTTCACCCATTTCACGTCAATGCTCCTGTGTTCTAGCGTGTGTGTTCTGTGTAAATTTGGTGTATGAGCTGCCCATTGGCACTGTATACAGATTGTTGCAAGGCATTCCCTCCTCCTGTGATTTTGTAAAATTATAGTACTCCACTGAAATAATATCAATGACTAGTCGACGTCGACTCGACTTTCACCATAATAATGTTGATTAAAAATCTCTGAAGTTGCGCAACCCCTTGTGATGGTCATGTAAAGTTAGGGTACTGTAGGGTTATGGCTATTTATTATGGTTAGAGTAGTGTCGGTTACGACTGTGTCAGTTTGAGTTAGGTTTAGAGTAGCGAAGGGTAGTGTAGGATAAGGGTTATGGTTGTGGTGGTGGAGGGTTAGTTTAGGGTAGGTTTATGCACGATCTGAACAGGATTTTGTATCTCGTCTTAATCTGGATGAAAGCTATTCGCGATGTAGATACAGTATATAAGATCTTACATTTTTGCCATTCATTCATTGAGTATGGGCGCATTTTAAATTTCACTTCTCCCGTTGATGGGAAGCCCACAAATCTTCCCCCGTTGTAGAATAATGCCCCAAATCCTCTGGTAGGATGAACGTCGACGTGCGTCTGCTCAAAATAGGATTCAAGCAGTTTCCAGGAGGTGTGAAAGCACAGAGGGACTAGTCTGGTTACTTTATGCCATGCCAGGATTTCGCTGCCCCGGGTCTTAACATTACCCAGGGACCACGCTTATCTCATGGTGAAATAACTCTCTGGCAAGAAAACGAGCAGGACGTTTCTAGAAGGGCTCGCTCTCGGCGGAATGCAGTGACTCCTCTTCAATTACCAGACAGTTTTAATCACCTTTAAGTAGTGTTCAGTCAGGCCTTAACGCGTTGAATAACACAGTGATTATATACAGTGATACTTTGACTTGCGAGTGCCACAACAAGTTTTTCGAGTTACGACACGTTGCTAGTTATTTCTTTTTAAATTTTGTGTGGCAAACCTTAATTTAAGTTATGAGTGAGCTTTAGATAAGATGCCCCTTGAGTGAAGTGGGAAAGGAATTGAGCAATTGAGGTGGAGTAATGCCCTTGCATGTCTAGCCACAGTCAGCACACCTCAAAGATACAAATACAAAATGAGTACACTCGCAGAGACGCTCACACGTAGGCTAACTTGCCAACCCGACTCCAGCCCTTGACGTCACTCACTAGGCCACACCCCTTAAAAACACACAGCCAACAAACGAACACTACAGTACGTACAGTAATTATATTTTATAAAATCAGTTTATTGCTTTGAATTCTCTTTTGTTATGTTTTTGTACAGCGCAGTGGACCCCCACATATTTGCAGTTCGCCATAAGCAGATTCTTGGGGGGAACCGATCCCCCGTTACTTGCGTAACACCCTGCTTATTCACGGTATTCCTTTTCCCGATCCCCTGTTTAGTCGCCTAGTTTTCTTTACCCGATCCCTCACTAATTCATGTTTTTTTTTTTACAAATGAAAAAAACAAATGTTTTCCTGGCAATTATGATGAGCGTCAACTAGGCTATGTTCACACTGCAGGACAATTCCGATTTTTTCATATCGGACGCAGGCCTCTTTTCCTATGTGCATATAAATTGGATATGTATCCGGTGTGAGTGCAGTACGGACGCTCACGTCGCGCTCATCCGACCTATTCGTCATCAAAAGGCAAAAACCGTAGTGCTATTTTTCGTTATTGAAAACATGTAACAAAAAGTACTTTTTTTGTCTGGGCTGGAATGGATTAATGGCATTTCAATTGATTTCAATGGGGAAAACTGATTTGATAGATGAGTAAATTGAATGACGAACTTGGTCATGGTACGAATTGAACTCGTAAGTCAAGGCACCACTGTATTTTGAAATTTGAATGTGGCCTGGCTTGTGAGGACATTTAAAGGTGTGCAGAGCATTCCGTCAGGTCACCTTTGGAGGAGTATGGAGCCGTAAGTGGTGTCCACGATATCAGAGAGTACAGAACATCACATTAACGGACACCTTCTCAGACTACAAATAGCTGCCTTTAAAAGCACCCATATTGTATATTGGGAGGACAGTTTGCACCTCCTCATGTTTTTATGGTCTGGCCCTGAGCGAGATGAGTTTGAAATGATGGCCTTCTTTCTTTTCAGAGTTGCCAGTACCTCCAAGCCCCCTCCAGTGGCACCAAAGGTATGATCACAATATTTATTCCCATTTTTCGGGTGAATCACCAAACAATAGTAACTAAGTAATACTAAGGCCAAGACACGCCAGGTGATATTCATCCGAACAAATGGGGCTCTATTTCCTCAAATACCAGGGGCGTGCAAAGGGGGGGGGGCGCATGCAGCTAACAAATGGGGAACATCCAAATGTCTTTTGGTGGGCATTTAAACCGTCCCCCCAATCCCAGTGGACGAATGTATTACAATCGGTAAAACAGTACGTAGTCGTCATCCATAAAAATGCCTCCTTCAAACAGATGCCTCTCTTTTCCATTGGGAAAATAAAATGATCTTAGTTCAATGACAACATTGTTCATTGTTCAGACATAAAAGAGTTGAACTGCTGAGCCCATTTGAAATCATTTGCACCCTAAACACTCTCTCAGTTGAATTAACTGTGATGACTTCCCCGTGCAGACGTAATACGTCTTTAGTGGCGATTCTTGTTCCAATATACTCCCACGTGGTCACTCCGCAATGTTGTGTGCGTCCATGTTTATGTTGCGGCGAGCTGTGTGACTCAAGTTTCTAGTTTTGTCCTGACTGCCTCAATCCTTGCCGTTGCCTGAAATCGTTGAGTTTCGCATGACGTAAATTGTAATATACAGGTAACGTTCGTGAACTTAAATACCTCCCCACCAAATAGACATCTCCCCTATTGGCGACTATTTCCAAAAATACAGTATTCTATATTTTAAAAACAATTTTAACATCTGATATATTGCAGTATTAATGAAAACTCCTAAATGACGAACAGGAGTGCCTGCAGGGACTTGAATTTATTCATTATTTGCCGACAGTAAGAATGGAAATGATTCACCTGGAGTGTCAAGCTATCGCTGCGTGTGCATTGTGAAATATTGATTTGTTTTATATGTTTGTTGCATGAATACCACTCACGTTGTAGAACAGTTACTCACACCGATGTCTCTGTGCCCCGTTTATACTGCGATACGTTCCAAACCCACCCGCTATAGGTGAAAATCCACGATACAGAGAGACCATATAATCCATCATCCATCCAGCCATCCATTTTCCATACCGCTTAGCCTTTCCATATCATGAAATATAGCTATTTGTAATAGTTTTTCCCTGCCAATGTGCTTAAAAACACATTTAAAATTAGAAAACACACAGCTTTTTTTTTTTACAGACATACAGTACATACATACAGTATTTGGTTACATTGTTTTTTATATTTCTTTCATCTTTGTGGATGTAGCATACCGTTGATTCATTTAGGCCGCAATGACAAGCTACAGGCACGTAACTCCATCCTTTCTCAAGAGATTGAGATTGTGTCTCGTTACTAGCAGTTAATCAGAGTCCACGAAAATGAAAACTCTGCATTTCTACTTAAATGTTCATGATTTCATATAAATATTCACTTTTTAATGCATTTGAATCAATATTTATTTCAATATTTATGTTAACATAGAAAGCTGTAAAAAGCCATAAAAGCAACACTATAAACAGCAGATTTCAGCAATATTGCATGAACTTCCACGTTTGACAAGTAGATAAGTTCTTTTAAAAAAACTGCGATACAGTGCAACTGTGGCAGGCACCTCCCCATCTGATGTTCGCAATTTGCTATTCACCAGTTATTACTCCGGTGCCGTCCTGTGGCATCTTGGTGTGTAGGAACTATGTTAAAGTGCAAGGAGGAGCTTCATGTAGTCAGACATTGCTCTGATAGAAAAACAGTGGTTGGGCGGAATCTTACGGCATCGATATGCAATTCTAAACCTTTTTTGGCGGACCTAACTTACAGTTAGGGTTGGGGATCAAGAATCGAGAACTGATTGGAACCAAGACTAACATTCTGGTTCTCCCGGAATTCTTCAAATTTAAAAATTTCGGTTCCCAGTTTCGATGCCAGAAGTTGGACGACCCCAATGAAGAAAGTGGTGAAAACCAATGAAGAAGTAGCAAACACCAACGAAGAAGGACCCGCACAAAGACGTGCTTGTGCCCAACGGTGGTGAACAAAAGTGTGTCTTAACTATGTTAAAATAAAGTGTAAGACTTGGAATAAGATTAGATTATGCAAATGAAGCTTTCACAATGTGTAGAAGTCTGACGCGTTCCCTCCCGCTCCGAGCCTCAGCCTACACCGCGCGGAACTTCAGTCAAGTCAATTGACTGAATGAAACAATAAAATACGTCTATGCCAACATTGAGGCAGCTAACAGGTGAAACGCTGCGTTGCACTCTTGCACTGGTGGTTTTTAGCATTTATTTTAGTCTTTCAACCAATGTAAAAGCTGATGATAGACACAAAAAATATATATAGATTACTGTACCATACTCGAAAGAAAGTAGAAACAGTCGTATGACAAGCTTAACATTGAGCAAAAACTTCACCAAAGGTCAAACTAGCAACTTTACATCACAATGGATTGGGACAAAATTCACAAAAACGTTGTTCACTAGCCTTGTGCCTCATCGGTGGGAAGGTAAAGGAATCAATATTTTACAGAGCATTTGGTTCAATACATGACTCTTTTTCTTCCGTTTCGTTTTACTTTTGTTTTTACCGGTGTCGTGTGAAATTATTCTTCGTGCCAAAATGCTGAGTTCCAGTGCGTACCCTTGAAAATAAAAGACGACATAGTAAAAACAGGAAGTCTAGTTGAAACTTGCACATACTGTATAAATCATTTGATATGATAAAACAGTTGTTAAAACTATTTTAACAATGCTATATTTAACTTTTAGTTGAAACATTAAGTAATGATCATTAAGTCAATTGGGTTGGGTTCCACACACATTGCCTTTTAGATCATAGCTTTGATATTGATACTGGTTACAAAGAACCCCGAGTCCATCCATCCATCCATTTTCAACACCGCTTATCCTGGTTAGGGTCGCGGGGCGCCGGAGCCTATCCCAGCGGACTTCGGGCGAAAGGCGGACTACACCCCGAACTGGTCGCCAGTCAGTCGCAGGGCACACATAGACACGGACAACCATTCGCACTCACATTCACACCGTCACTGAGTGAGTGGGAACTGAACCCACGCTGCCCGCACCAAAGTCAGGCGAGTGTACCACTACACCATCAGTGACTTTTGAACCCCGAGTCAAATGTTCATTTTAGTTTATGTTGCGGGCTGCTCAGAAAATGGATGTTCAGAGTTTGGACACCCTTTATTGATACCATGCAAACCTTTTGGACTCAGTCCTCTAAAAGAATTTAAATCGAGCGTCGTTTGGAACCGGAATCGAAATGAGGAACTGGAATCGGGACCGGAATCGCTCAAATTCAAACGATGCCCAAACCTGCTTCCAGTACTCACGGATTTACACTATTCACGGCAGGGCCTGGTCCCTTTCACCACTGAATGGCAGGGTTGCACTATATATTAAACTGAACATTAAAGTGCCATTTTTCATACGAAGAAAATCCAATATATTTTCTTTATATGAAAATTAACACTTTAAAGTAGAAACTTCCCCCAAGATTTACCTGAAAATATTCCCACTTCACAGAACCAAAAAGGCTTCAGTGACTGCCATGTGTGTGCTGTGCTGTGTGTATTTGCATGCCAGGTGAACAGGTGTGACATCATAAAACCCGTGCCCATGACACATCCCCCTTCCCCACCCAACAAGACTCCAAAACCCTACGGGGGCTGCGGGTCGGAACCTTCCTCGCGGCCCTCCTCGGCCGCCTTCATTCCGTCCCCGTCGTTCGCCTTCACCCCCGCCGCCTCACACCCTCATCCCGCTTCCTCATTCCCTGTGGGCCCGCCGCAGTCGTCGGTGTACAACACGCCCATCCACCTCTACTCCACCGAGAACGCCTGTGAGGTGGCCATGGGGCAAAGGCGAGGCCTATTTGAGAGTCAGGGTGGACAAGCCTTTAATGGGTGAGTGGTGGCAAAAGTTAGTTCAATCAATTGTGAGGCAAGTATTGAGGCAAGGGGGTGCGCATGTAAAATGCCTGCAGCGGTGTCCTTTCTTCAGAGCCGACCCAAGCCATAAGGACCCTAAGCCTCTGCTAAGGGCCCTCAAAAGCAATTACAAAGTCAACACAGCCTCGAGTATTGAGGGAGAACAGAATACAATAACTAGAAAAGTAAAATGTTTGGATTATGGTAGTTTATTTATTTATTTTTTTTACGAAAGCTTTTGCAAACTTTTTTCTTTTTTTTTTTTTTTTTTTTTTTTTTACAAATCTTTAAGACTTAATTATTCAAATGTACATTTGTTTGAAAAATATTTTGTTTCCTTGATTCAGGTATGTCTTTTTTCAGTCAAGTCATTATTTCAGTACATTGTTGCCTTGAGATACGAGTCACACGGCTGACAAACTTTTCGAGATCAGAGCCGTCGTTCGGCGGATTTTTTTGCTTTGATTTGCGAGAAGAACAATTGAGATTTGAGTCTTCTGTGGTGGCAGTGAACTCAACTCAACTCAGTTCACAACAAGGAGCAGTTTGTCAGATCGGGAACAATTCCTCAAAAAGCAGGCTTCAAGCTGTTTATTGCCAAACTAAACATAAAACAAACAGGATTAAAAGTGCATTTAAAACAACCACATAGCTTCAGCTTCGGCTAACGAGCTTGTTTAGCTTAATGCTAACCAACAATACAAAACAAAAAAGTATCAGTGTGGTGTTACACCTTTAAGTAAGAGGGATCTGAACACATACGGTGGCGCAACACATGTAGGCAGATAATATAACAATGCTCACAGACATCTATTCTTTATTCTCTGTGAAGAATGACTAATATTACTGCAGCTTACTGAGGCGTCCATCCATATTTCTGTATTACACTGCCCCAGGTGACCAAGGTGCACACACCAGAAGGAACCGCACAATGTTCTTGATGTACAGTATTTTGTGTTAGGTGTGCTCTCCCATATACAGTATGTCATTCATGTAATGAGGCTTTTTCCCAGTCTCTGAGACAAATTTCTCCCTGGAGGAGATCAATAAAGTAACCTGAACCTGAATTGAAGCATAACATGTGGCAACAATTGTTTAAATCTTTACATTCTATTTAATTAAATCAAATAATAATTTTAGATACACCTGTTTTACATCACCGAGCGTGGGTCAAGGAACGAAAACTCTCAAGGCATCACATATACTGGTTTGTTTTTGTTACTTTTAGTCGAGCAAAATGATATTCATTGTACCACTTAGTGCTTTATTGCTTGGAATGTAATATTAATCAACTCCAGTCCATTTTCATAACTGAAAATGCTACTTTAAGAGATGAAAACCCATACATGGGTTTAAAAAAAAACAAACAAAAAAACATGTCAGGCAGACAATAGGATCATTTCAACAACACTGCAAGAGCTGCTGAGTTCATAGTAGCTGTATGAATGATCAATAATCAATATTATTGGCAGAAGTAGAGGGCTCGAAAATCAAATTTTGCTTACAGCCCCAGGGAAGCTTGGGTCGGCTCCGCATGTTTTTTTTTTGCATGCTTCCTTTTGAGAACTGTTTTGATTTGACTGTCTTACTCATTTCCCCTTTTAAATATTTTGATTTCCCTTCTTTTCAGACGACAGCAGCTCCTCTGGTCACAAAGTCAGTTTCCGATGCATGTCCAG
Source organism: Phycodurus eques (assembly GCF_024500275.1). NCBI lineage: Eukaryota > Metazoa > Chordata > Actinopteri > Syngnathiformes > Syngnathidae > Phycodurus > Phycodurus eques. The sequence continues at coordinate 18,360,164 of NC_084527.1, read as the reverse complement.
TACATGATTGTCTTGACAAACATCTGTAGCTGTGTTTTAAATAAAAAATACCGTATTTCCACGGGTTGGTGGCCATCCCGCTAATAGCACTGCTCTCCAATTAGTCCACTTGAGAAAAGTGTCAAACTTTTCCATGATATCGTAGTTATGGTTGCCCTGTTTTAAAAGTGAAACCATATGAATATACAGTATAATGGCTAATTGTGTAACAGTATGCAAAAAGATCCCTGTTGGAGATGGACTGCACCTTGATTTTAAGTTAACGATTCAGATTACATTCAGTACAGTAAGGGAACAAAATGCAAAACAAACTGCTTGTTGACGAGTGTTACAACTGAGGAGCTATCGCTTGGTTAATGTTTTGGCTTTGTTTGCGAGTCAAAATGTGACATATGAGTGAGCTACTGATATGCAACCACTCTAGTCTTTTTGGATTTCAGCTACACGACAAACCTTTTGCCAAAAACTGACTTTGCTTAACATTCTATAAAGGCCTCCCCTCTGGTAGATTCCGAGATGAGTAAATAAAAGCCCCTTGGCCACCATTTGCGGAAATACAGTATATGCCTACATATAATGTTAACTGGGTTTGCTTCACGAAGATCACTTTTCACCAAGCACGTTTTGTGTGCAATGCAGTAAGACCCATCATCATAATGAACATGTCACACACACACACGCACACGCACACATGCACATACCTGTCAATGCGCCCACACCCACATGAAGAGATTGTGTTAAGAGGAGCTCCTAAATCAATGCAATGAGTGTGAGTGAGTGAAGGCTAGTGTGCATTGCATGCACTTACTGATGATTTATTGACCTTGTCGATGCCTTTTATTGATTTCACTCAGCCGTGGCAGCGACGGTAGTTATGCTGAAAATGTACTAATGTTCTTTTTTCATTAAACCCCCCCCCCAAAAAAACACCTTCATATTAAAGCCAAACTGTACAGTCACTCTATACTCGCTGGTAGAGCCTGCCCTCACCCCTTTTTCTTGCCTTATATGAAATAAAATGAAAACATAAACATGACATTCATATATTAATAAAATAAATACAAATCCATCCATCCATCCATTTTCTTGACCGCTTCTCCTCACAAGGGTCACTGGCTGATGGAGCCTATCCCAGCTATCTTCTGGCGAGAGGCGGGGTACACCCTGAACCGGTCGCCAGCCAATCGCAGGGTACATAAAAACAAACAACCATTCACACCTACGGGCAATTTAGAGTCTTCCCCCGGCTTAGCTTCCGAGATCGGATGAGATCTGGCGTTCTCACGGTAGTATGGCCGTAAGCCATGAATACAAATATAAATGAATAAATTGTGTTCTTTAATAAACAATAAAACGTTTTAATCAAATCATTTCGACAGATAGTAACATATATACCTGGATGTGGTCTTAATTTCATACCACAATATAATATATCATAATATTTATTTCAAAAAGTACAGATAGAGAAACATTAACGGGAATAAAATAATATCAATTGAAAAGCGGTTCGGAAAATGAATGAAAATGTACATACAAAACAAAAGTACTCCTGCACAAACTAACGCTAAGTGTAGTGCCTTTATTGTTTAAAGCTAAATGGAAAATAGATGCCAGTTTAATTTAGTGCACCATTGTAAACCGTAACCACAATCATGTAATGTAATGTATATATATATTGTTAACAGTAACATGTTTTGGGAGCGCTTTTTGTTCTTGGTTTTAGAATAGAAAGTGTAAGTGTATCGAATGTCAAGTCTTGGGTGTGACTTTTGATATTTTGGCTCCCTCTACTGGAAATTGCTCTCTTCTTCTATCTTCTCTTTTTTTAATTTCACTGTGTCTTTTCTTCTTCCTCCCCCACAAGTGGACCTCACAGTATTTTAAAGTAAGTCTTTTCACATAACCTCACTGTCTCTATATGCATATCTTTAAATGTTTATTTTGTAGTGTTACGCACATGGTAGGAAATTTAGTTTGTCTCCTTTCTCTCCTTTGCGTTTTCCAAGAAAACCCCAGCCACCCAGGTAGTAAAAGTGGCCTTTATCATGATGCGTGTACTGTATCCCATCAACTTCATGCCATATCTCATCAAACATGGAAGCATTTCATTTCAATTCTTCCATCCCTAACACAGTTTGTGGTGAATAATTAAACCCAATGTTGATTGCATAGATTGACCTTGACCTGTGCTCTCCTCCCAGGCCTCCCCGAAGACATATCGTGGACACGGACATCAAGTTCTACCACGTGCCCACCCACGCTGACGCCAGCCGGAAGCGCATCATGGAGGACACGGAGGACTGGCGCCCGCGCACTGGGACCACCCAGTCCAGATCTTTCAGGATTCTGGCTCAGATTACGGGCACCGAGAACGGTACGTCATTGGCAAAGAGGCCTCAAAGGTAGTTGTGCAGTGGCGCCTCGATACACACACACACACACACACACACACACACACACACACACACACACACATATATATATATATATATATATATATATATATATATATATATACACACACACACACACACACACACTCTACTATACTGTATATACTTCTCACCCTATCTATAAGGGAGAGCCCGGACACCCTGCGGAGGAAACTCATTTTGGCCGCTTGTATCCGGGATCTTGTTCTTTCGGCCCACAGCTCGTGACAATAGGTGAGGGTAGGAATATAGATCGACCGGTAAATAGAGAGTTTGGCCTTTCGGCTTAGCTCCGTCTTTACCACAACAGACCTATACAAAGTCCGCATCACTGCAGACGCTGCACCGATCCGCCTGTCGATCTCCCGTTCTATTCTTCCCTCACTCGTTAACAAGACCCCAAGATATTTGAACTCCTCCACTTGGGGCACGATCTCATCCCCGACCTGGAGAGGGCACGCCGCCCTTTTCCGACTGAGGACCATGGTCTCAGATTTGGAGGTGCTGATTCTCATCCCAGGCGCTTCACACTCGGCTGCTAACCGCTCCAGTGAGGGTTGGAGGTCACCGCTTGATGAAGCCAACAGAACCAACTCATCTGCAAAAAGCAGAGATGCAATAATGAGGCCACCAAACTGAACCCCCTCTACGCCTCGGCTGCGCTTAGAAATTCTGTCCTATAAAAGTCATGAACAGAATCGATGACAAAGGGCAGCCTTGGCGGAGTCCAACCCCCACGGGTTTTATATATATATATATATATATATATATATATATATATATATATATATGTATATGTATATGTGCACACATAAAGCAAAAAACATATAATAAACATAACATATGGCACCACATGATAATACATGTATAAAACAAGTAAAACAGAATTTAATGTTGTCTTAATTTATAAACCACGAACAATAGTTTTGAAATAACTAAATGTGGAAATTAATAAACAAACAAACTAGTAAATACTACTAGTAGTTGTAGTACTACTGCTGCTACTATTACGACTACAACTACTAACACTACTATTACTACTAATAATACAAAATGCGTTCCCCCCCTCCCTTCCATCTGTAGCTCCAGAAGAGGAAGCAGACACAGCCAAGAAGACAAAGTAAGTGCTTGCCATTGAAATTTACTGACAACTGACTAATAAACCTTTTGGGTGTTGTGGTTGCACGTAGATTTTATTTAGATATCCAAATCTTATGGACATTTTAATTGATGTATTGATTTCTTGTAGTCATTGAGTGAAGAAAAATATAGTGAAAGTGCACCTGTAAGTTTTACATTTGTGAACATCGGAGCTTAAGTCAAGTGGTCCACATGGAATAGTGTTGCATTCCAAGTGAATGCTTGTAGCCAATCAGATTGTTGCATTTGTTGGTGATGAAAGCCTTGCTGTGAACTGCCTTGGTGGACTGCAGTGTTGATCTGACGTGTTTGGTTTGCCATTTGTGTGTTTAACACCGTGACACACGGTTAAAGATTAAAGGAGACATTGTGCATTTTTTCCACAATTTAAAAAAGTTACTAAGAAGTTAAATAACAAATTAGCCCATTTTTAGGTGCCGGCTGTTTTGACTGTTTGTCCTGCTCGATTAACGATCGAAGGTGCACGGGCGACTGTGACTCTCCTTGCCCACATTCCAGAGTATAACAGTACATTATTTGCTCATTTGTTTTCACTTCACTCAATGGGCAGCATTTCCGAAGTTTGTTGAAATTTCACAGTTGAAATTTTGGTCGCAACACAAAGTCAAGAAATAGACCAAGCGATCTAACTCGTAAGTTAAGGTAGTGTATTCAATAAAAGGTATTAAAAAGTTACTTTTCCACAATATGTCCCCTTTAACTAGTGCTGCTTTCTTAACACTGCCCATCTTCACTGCATCCGAGTCCTTCTTGTTCAGTGCGGTGTTTGCAGTGGTCAGATTTCCACATGGACCTTGTTATCCTGAACCCTTGTTCTCTTCTGTCCCGGATGGCAGAGTGAACAAGACCACCACGCGGTTGGTGATCGGCCCAAAGTACAACGAGCTGAGGGACTGGCACCACGGCGTGTCCGCTCGCACCCTCAATGTCCAGTAGACCTGTGTATATACGTATATATATATATATATGGATGTACTGTATGTGAGAATATGTGTTTGTGAGTGTGATTGATTGCTGTAGTGGCTTGATGGCACAATAGAAAGAAATAGTGCAGACACGTGGAATGACAACTACAGTACATACTAGGGGTTGAACCGATCAGCCGACTTGTCAACATTATTACTCCTTAACGTTTGAAGTCGACTAATCACTTTTCACGTTTTTGCCATCTGGTCTTCCAGTCGAGCACTTTCGACTCGCCCATCTGTTGCCGTCACCAGACTATAAAGCTCTGTGCGGCAGTGAAATACCTGGCCAAGAAGGCGACACAGTCTTCATACGTCTGCGTCGGTCCGAGAGTACAAGAATAAGCAGGTTGTGGATGAGAATAGCGGTTAGCTTCGCTAGCTAAGGCTATTAAAATCATCGGTAGTCTTGAAAGACTCATATGAGCAGTGCCCTTGGAATGGCGGTGAGGAACTAGGGCGGTTGCATGAAATGAAATGTCTAATCTAGCCAAAACATCTAATAATGCTTATAGACACCTACAGTGTGCTAATTAGTGGCGGCTGGTCAATAAAGGGCACTAGCGTGCCACCTCTCCACAGTGGTCACCATATTATTTTCCTTGAAAACAAAAACTAAATCAATAAATTTTAACATTGAAAACATTTTGCTGTACTAACACACCGGCCGGTTTGTTGAAGAGAAACACGTGCAAGACTTCCCACTATTTACAACAACTACAATTAGTGAAACGGTGAGTTATATTTGAAATATTTTGTTTGTTTGTTTGTTTCTATGCCTGTCTGTCGAAGCATGTCTTCGCATGAAACCAGTCCGTGGTGTTAAAGTTGAGGGCCGCTCTACTGTGCTGGAAAAATATCAATGACATCATCGGTTAATCGACTTCGACTCGACTTTCATCACATTATATTGGACAAAAAAAAAAATAAAAAAATCTTTCGCTGTTCAACCCCTAGTACATACGTATATATACATGCATATATACATATACAGTACACGGACATATAGCCCGCACTGCTACATATGCATGTTTTTAGCAATTTTGAGCTACAAACAGTGTTTTTCTCAGCTGATGGGGTTTTAGTTGGTGAAACAGATGGACAAAGGTATTGGAATACCAGAAGTGGAAGAAAAATGCATGGCAATACAGTGGAACCTCCAAAGTGGACCACAATGACGCTGGTTGACTTTCAAGTTGATTTAATAACACATTTTACAATATTACAACTTTGGAGGTTGCCACGGTACAAATACTTTTGTCCGCATAGTAAATAAATCTCAATGCAGGTTCAACTGTTGTTTTAATCAATCAGTTTTGAATAGGAGTCTGTAAGGATGTGTATTCGTAAGTGCACATGCTTGGATGTGGGAGTCCAAAATGGTGCTTTAGGACACTTTCAAAGGTCTAAAAAAAAAAAAAAAAAAGATGACAGTGAAAGTACCAATGTCGGGATTGTTTTAGGCGTGAGGATAAAGCGTAGTTACTGTGTGAATGCTTTCCTAAGGCAAACATCTTTTAAAAAGGCCCTCGCTATGTAATTTATTCTTCCTGTTTATGTTTACTTGACCGTGGTGGTGTCGTCTTCTCAAGTTTGAAGTGGTGTCAATGAAGGTATTATCATACTTTATGGCTAATAAAGTTGTTGCATATACTCCCTGTTTATGTTCTGTCTTCGATCTTTTTTCTCGTGTTGGCATTACTTTTCTCCTCCTTTCATATATATATATATATATATATATATATACAAACACACTAAACATGTTCAGTAATATGAAAATTATATTCATACGTAGCTACACACAATTTGTGCTGTACTTAGTAATGGTGGAACGCAATTTTGTCAACGGCTTTTTTTTTAATTGCCGTGTTCGTCATGCAAAGTAATCCGATACAGCAGACCTATAACGCACCTGGCATCTTCTATCGCCGACTCTTTGTTTCGTCATGCCCGCAAACGTCTCCATAGTTTTTTTGTTTTTTTTTAATCTCCACAACTGACTACTAGCAACGCCGCTTCACTTCTTCTGCATTCAGCGGTTGGCATCATATTTTAGGAGCTACTTTCTGCTCGAGAGTGCACACCTCTTCGCCTAATTAGTAAATGAGAGCAAGAGGGGGAAAAAAAGAGTTTTCTGTGCCTATGAACTGAAATGAGAGGGTTGGATAATTATCAGAAACTGTCCCACCCCTAGTCACGTTACTTAGCTGTACTAAAACGATCGATCACAATCACATCATTTTTATGTTAAATTGTCCTAAACCAGTCTCTGAAACTTAAGCTTGACCAGCAAGCTAAACTGTTAAATTAGTTTACCTGTCTTTGTGTAGTGACGGATGAAGGTCGACATTGTTATTGTTGTGTCTTTAATGCGCGAGTATTCCAGACTTCATCGACAACATAATCCTTGAATCCAAATTATGTTATTTTTGGAGCTCCTTCCATCCTTTTTCATGCAGGTGGCTATTGTGTATTTTTGATTGTATATATTTTTATTTAATGTATGCATCTTACTATTATTAGAACTTTTAGAAAATTAGGTCTTGACTAGACCGCGTATTACCCGCTAATCTATGAATCCTTGTTATTAAAACAGGCGTTTTTCGTTTTACTTTTGTTTTTACCGGAGTCCTGTAAAGTTATTTTTCGTGTCAAAATGCTGAGTTCCAGTACGAACCATTCAAAATAAAAGGCTACATGCTTAAAACAGGAAGTCAACTTGCAAATATAAACTATTTGGACGTGATAAAACAGTTGCAAATAACTATTTTAACCGTGCTATGTTTAACTTTTAGGTGAAACAATAAATAAATAAATATTAAGTCAATACAAACTTTTTTGACCCAGCCCTCTAAAAGAATCGAAACCGAGAATCGTTTGGAAATTGAATTGAAATGAGGAACCGGAATCAGGACCGGAATCGCTCAAATTCAAACGATGCCCAACCCTACACATGAGGGCAAGTGCTGCAGAAGACTAATGGATGGATTTTAACCCGCATATTCAGCCAGAGGCAAATGCTTCTAAATTGAGTCCACTGCACTGGCCCACGACTGCTCTCATCCTATGTGAGTCCAACGATGACGTAGGTGCAACGCCTCTCATAAAACGTGTGGCTTTTGTTTGAACAGCCAACAAATGGTCCATCAACATTACTGACGCTCACTTGGCGCTCACAGCAGATGGTCTATCATTTAAGACTCTCGAAGGCTTTGGATCACATTCAACCTTCACTCCCTCACATTTAGATAGACAAGGCAGTGATCACATGCACACACGCGTCATTGTTTGGCAGCGTACAGTTGTGTCTAGGAGCCAGCATGTGCTCTCTGTGAGACGCTGCCAAAAGCTCCTTTCACGCCGACCATAGAGTGTTAAAAGTTGTCTCCGGGGACATATGGACTATCTTCTGGTGCCAAGTCAATGAGAAGACATTTGCTGGTCTGAAACCATGCTGATGCCAAAAGCCTTGAAATGATTGTGGCAGGAATTTCTGTCCCACTTAAGGCAGTATTATCATGTTGTTTTCTGTACTCAAATATCAAGTATTTACTTACATCTTGACTTACAAGTTTAATTTGTTCCGTGACCAAGCTTGTATCTCAATTTCACCATTTGTGTCTTTTTAATGAAGACGACCAACACTTGTATATAAACATTAGTAAAGCTAAAAGAAATAAGTTCATAAAGTGTAATTACTATATTCACTATAGTAATTGTGTGCTGGATGTGTGCTTTTAAGGGGCGCAGCCTAATGAGTGACATTAGGAATCGGAATCTGTATGCGTGAGTGTCTGGGTGTGGTTTGTGGCCTACAGCAGGCCCTGGCGAGTGTTTTCATTTTGTATCTGTGGATGTGACTGTTTGTCCCATTTGTGAGGGCATTACAGTACATGCATTACAACATTTTTTTTAAGCTTCACTTGAACGGCAACGTATGTGAAGCTTACTCGTACCACAAATTTTGGCTCGCAACACAAAGCCAAAAATCGACCATGTGACGGCTCATAACTGGAAAAAGTTGTTACGCGGTAGGTATCTGTATTGACTGTATTTCCTGGAGTAGTGGCCTCCATTCTAATAGACAAGTTTCCATTAGATGCTGGCTGGCAACTTAAACAAATAAATGCCTCTCCTCAAATAGATGCCTCCTTTTTTTCAGAAAAAAGGTTGATTATCTCACTTCATTCACACAATTGTTCACACATGGACACATTAAACAGGTAATTGTGTTGTTGCTAACCGAAACATTAAATTTGAGTTATGAGAGAGCTCAAGCTTCGTCACCGCATGAGTGGAGTGAAAAAGAGTGAAATTAAGGTACTGTAATACCCTCGCATTTGGAGAAGGACAGTCATAGTCACCATTTAATTCAACTGTTTATTGAGTGGGACAAACAGTCAAAAACACAAATACAAAATAGGAACACTTGCAAGGAGCTGCTCTAGGCCACAACTCATGCACGGACGCTCACACGCAGACAAACCGACCAACACGACGTCACTCAGATGAACATCACAGTACTTCCAGTAATAACTTTTTGTCCGAACTCGGCCTTTAAATCCGGATTCGCTATTCGTATTGACAGTAACGAATTACTTCTGAATCAGAATCAAATCATTACTGCTTGTTCTATTCCAAACTAATAGTCACAAAAACAAACAAACAAACAAACAAAAAACATCTCCCTCCAGAATTTCACATTTTTTTTGTACTTTAAAATGGCTTACTTTAACCAGGATCCCTCGCCGGGTTTTAGGCCTGTCGGTGATGTAAATCTTCACTACCTCGGAGCAGCTGCAAGGGCTGTTCCAGGGCTAGCTAGCCAGCTGACGTTCTGCCACACTGTATAGGATCAACATTCTCCCGTTAATTCTGCTGCAGTCTGCCTTCGGCGATGGGTCCTTTTCTGCTTAGGTTGTGGTGCTTTAATGAATATCCATGCAGCTCCTCGGGCTAGGCTATCGGATGCCTCCTTGCGCGGAGGTCACGTTTTTGTTTTTTTCGAAACAAACTTTATAGGGAGAGCTCGGTGGAGGTACAATGCATACATGCGCAGAAACTGTGCACAGTAAGTCCAAATGGGGTCGGCCATGAACAAAGGCTAAACATTGTAAAATATTTTGGATTTTCTTAAGTAAATCCAGCGTGGCAAAATTGCAGTGTTTGTCAGAATAAAGTAAGTAGTCGTAGTAAGTAGTTATTCTTTGATTCATTGTGATTTCAATTTGGATTTTGCATGTTTTTTTCCGGCAAACTCGAGTACCAATCCGAGTCATCGCCGATTTGTGCATAAGCCCTTTTTTTATACCAGTTTATTTCTTTAGATTCTCTTTTATTACATTTTACTATAAACTGTATGTTTAGAATGTTGTCAGAGGGATTAAACTGGATAAAAAAATAACAAATACAATGTTGAAGGTTTTCTGTGGGCCGGAACAGATTAATAGCACTTCAAGTCATTTCAGCGGGGAAGATTTATTTGATTAAGTAAGTAAGAGTAAATTGAGTTATGACCTTGGTCACGGAACAAATTTAACTTGTAAGTCAAGGTACCAATTGATTCCAAAACGTATTTGTTCAAATAAAGTTATCCCCCTAAATAGATGCAGGCCTTCCACCATCTTGTCTATTGGTTTATTAGCAGGATAAATGCAAAAAAAAAAGAAAAAAAGAAAAATGTCTTTTGGAGTAATACAACTAATTGAATATGATGGATACTGTTGATAGCATTACACTGAAAAAACAGTGCTGATAAAAATCACACACTCCCTCCTTCCTCTCATCTCAGTGTACTGAAGCTTCAGTGAACAAGCTTCATATGCCATTTCCAGATGGGCAACTAATGAATGTAAACAGCGTGCTTCTCTGAGTTAATCAACCAATCAGTCGAGCGGAATGGGATAAACCTTCCCTGTAATTGGCAGAGTCGGTGGAGAATATTAACGACCTGTGGTGTAATTGTCGCTAATGAACGAGGGGTGAGTCTCACGTGTTTACGCTCGTATAATCACCACGGCGGATGTATGAACGCGGTTAGTCGGACAAATGTTGTTAGCATGACAGCATGATGAGGGAAGCTGACTCTCATTTACCATTACCACAGAAACACGGAATATTTAAAGGGGGGAAAAAATTGGACTTTACGATATTTAGACCACTAGCATTTAGCAATTACACAAACCCCAATACAAAGGTCGAGCTACAGTCAACAGTGATATGTTTCAGACCCACCCACAATAGGTAACAATAGATAGAGAGACCATATAAAAACATTTTTTAAAAAGAGGGGCTCAGAGTCAAGTCGCTGCTCCTCTGCATCGAGAGGAGCCAGAGGAGGTGGCTCAGGCGTCTGGTTAGGATGCCTCCGGGACTGCCGGCTCCCTGGTGAGGTGTTCCGGTCACGTCCCACCGGAAGGAGCCCCTGGGGATGACCCAGGACACGCTGGAGAGACTATGTCTCCCTGCTGGCCTGGGAACGCCTCGGGATCCCCCAGGAAGAACTGGATGAAGTGGCTGGGGAGAGGGAAGTCTGGGTTTCCCTGGTTAAACTACTGCCCCCGCGTCACGACCCTGGATTAGTGGAAGAAAATGGGTGGGTCAAATTAATTGAAATGCTATTAATCTGTTCCAGCCCCCCCCCCAAAAAACAATCCGGCTTATATGTTATATTTGTTACTGTATTGTATTAAAAAAAGAAATCTAAAGAAATAAACAGGTTTCATATTGTATTGTAAATTATATTTGTGTATTGGATGCTTGCCTGTAATGGGTGTAGTCTAAAGAGTGATGTCAGGAGCTGGAGTCAGGTTGGCTAGTTAATTTGCGTGTGAGCGTTTGTGTTAGTTGTGGCTCCTTACGAGTGTTCTCATTTTGTATTCGTGTGTTTGCGCATCGGCGACTGTGGCTGTCCTTGCCCACTTGCGAGGGCATTACAGTAGCCCTCGAGTGGCGGGTATCTGAAGCTGGGTGGAGACAAAACTGCAGTCTATGGATACCAACATTTAAAAGTTAATTTTCCATGATATGTGTCCTTTAAAACTCTGTCACCACATACAGTGCGGCCATGGCAACAGTTGCCATAACACGAGTCTCCTGTGAGGACCCTAACAGCCAGGCTCTACGGGGGACGGGGAAATAACCCAACTTGTCGGCGGTTTCAAATCTACCATTTGACTGTAATACGTGCGTGCGTACATGTCTGCGTGTTTGTGTGTGTCCGTGTGTGTGTGGTAGGGGTTGTTGGCCCACCCGAGCTCCTCAGCTGCTCCTTATGATCACGTGAAGTACATGGAAATACACAGTACATGTTACTCACACGGAAGGTTTCTTTAAAAATGTACTTGTACAATGAATCTTTGTATCATTCGTTTTATCCATTTTCAATTGGCAATTGAAAAAATAAAAACAAATATTGATTATTATTAATTTGTTTTAATCTAACACGCAAAATGAACAAAAGAGTGATTTTTAAAAAATAAGACATTGTAAAATGGGCCACAGGACTGAGTTAGATTTTAATATTTAATTGGGTGTGTTTACAAGACCCAGAATTTTGGTAACTTTTGGTCAAATTTTGAAACGTTTGACCGCAGGAAATCCTGTTATGAATGACCACAGTACAAATTAGTTTTTGTAACAAAGCTTTTTTCTTGAAAATGTTGGTTGATTTCCAAATTATACGACCTCAGACTACCGTTCAAGCTCGGGGGTTTTGTGCGACTTTATCCGAAACAATTTGGTTGAATTCCGAAAATCAAGACCTCTGCGGTGTTTGATTATGAATGATGACAGTTTAAGCTCCGACGTTTTCTGCGGAGATGCATTTTTCAAGAAATTGTTGGTAAATTTCCTCATGGGTGTTAGGTTTAAACACTTCTATTTTAAATTATGAATTTTACAATTTAGTGGTGTTCAGTTTAAACACTGCAGCAACTTTCCAGGCATATTTTTAGATGAATTTGTTCAGATTCTGAATTCTGCAACCTTAGAGGTGATTCTGTTTCAAATGATGATGAAAGTTTTGTGTGACTTTATTTCTCCCATATTTGGTTCAAATTCCAATTGGAAAATGTTTTTTTTTTTGTTGTTGAAGAAATTCACAGCAAAACAAAATGGTGCCTACTTTAATTAAATCTTGGCACTTAATGCCATACAGCCACCACGGGAGAAACGGGTATTTTTTGAATGCCAGGGGGAAGAGGGTAATACCCCCTAAGATTCTTTCCCATTCCGGAAACCGAACCCAGGCCGCCTGGGTGAAAACCAGGAATCCTAAACACTAGACCAGTGGTTCTTAACCTGGGTTCGGTGAGGCAGTCGCTGGCATTCAACGGAGGACTCGACACACCGTGTGTGCGTGCGTGCATGTATCCGTAAAAGCCTTTTTCACTCCATTTTAAATGCCGTATTCATGCCATTCAAAACGCAACGCTGTGTCAAGGTGGGCGTTTAGCATTGCAGCTTTTATAATTAATAATTGATTGAAATTATGTATGTTTATATTTTAATGAATGTAAAGCGCTCTGTGTTGCATTTTTTGTTTGAAAAGCGTTTACAAATAAAGTTTGATTGATAATTTATTTTCAACGTCTCGGCTTTCGGCTTTGGGCTTTTTAGTTTTGGTTTTCACTTTCGGGCAAGAATTTTCATTTCGGTGCATCACTAAGAGAAACCACGGATCTCTGATTTATCTTTTGGGACTCCTTAAACACAATAAGTCCTTTTACCTTTCAATATTTTTTCAACCTTTGAAGTTAGTGTAGCATGACATCACATATGGGGTCATTTGAATGAATATTATTGAACTCTGCAGTCTTGTTGGCTTGATTTCTTGGGGACTTTTTGAATGGAGTGGCAATATGACCGCAGGGATTTGCGGGCTCCAGGCTTTGTTTACCTCTACCGTATAGCACAATCTGTACCGTAATAATAATCTCAACTGAATGTATTGAAGCGGATGCGATAGCCCTAACATGAGCTCGGTGTCGTTAGCACTGGTAGTCTGGCATCTGTCTGCACCACATCTGGACTAGACGCTTGTCAGCACTCCATGTGATGACTCTCCCTTGACTCATTCCACTTGGTATTCTGGCTTTGGTTCCAAATTAGTATGTTATGTTATATTATTACGGGCTAGTATCACGAGGCTGGCGGCTGTGCAGCGAAAGTGGCGACCATTCCAAGTAGGAAGTTGACTGTGTGGAGTGGAGTGCTGTGTTGTTTTTGGTAGGACCACATTTGTCTACTCTCTGTCAGCACGTAGGTGGTCTGGACTCTGTCTTGCTTGTAAGCAAAGCAAAACAAAGCAAATGTATTTATATAGCGCATTTCATACACAAGGTAACTCAATGTGCTTTACATGATTTAAAAACAAAGAAAGAAACTGCTTAAAAACATTTAAAACAAAGACAAAAAAATAAAATAAAAATACAATTAAAGCAGCATGCAGTGCAAGAAATATCATTTAAAAGTGGAAATGCTCTAGAAAGAATGGGAAAAAAGAGTTTTTAAACTGGACTTAAAAACATGCAGACTTGGGGCTGACGTCACTTCTGTTGGCAACTTATTCCATTTGTGTGTAGCATAATAGCTAAATGCTGCTTCACCATGTTTGCTTTAGACTATGTGGTCCACTATTTGACCTGAGTCTGTTGATCTCAGAGCCCTACTGGGTTGATATTCCATTAGCATTTCATTCATGTATTCAGGAACTAAACCGTTTAGTGATTTACAGACCAGTAGCAGAACTTTCAAATCTATTCTAAAGCTGACTGGAAGCCAGTGTAAAGACTTTAGAATTGGCGTAATATGCTCTGACCTATTTGTTCTGGTCAGAACCCGAGCTCCAACATTCTGAATGAGCTGCAGCTGTTTAATGCTCTTTTTTATGGAGTCCAGTCAGAAGACCATTACAATAGTCAAGTCTACTTGAGATAAAAGCATGGATGAGCTTTTTCTGGTCTGCTTGACACATGCAAACCTTGTACTTGTACTTCACCAAGGGCACACAAGAGGGAGTGTGTGTGCCAAATTGACAAAGTGACACCTCCCACACGCAAAAGATTCAAAGTAAATGTGCAAATGTTTGACACAATACTGCTGTGTACTATTAGGAGAAGAGGAAATTAACTTCTTGCACCCTCAAAAGAAGAGTTCCCAACCATTGAGTGGATGCCCCCAATCAATTTAAGTGAAAGTTATTTTATTTTATATATTTTTTATATAGGTCATGCCGTTGGATTTAATTTAATTTAGTTTTATACATTTCATAATGTTATTTCATTATATTTTTTAAAAAATGTTATTGTACTGTATATTTTACACTGAATGTTTATACGTTTTTGTGAATTTAATTTAATTACGTTATTTCATTGTATTATCTTAAATTGTATTACATTTTAATAAACTTCATTTTATTTATCACATTATATTGATTTTTCATTCCATATTTTAAATATTACTTAATTATATAAAATGTTGTTTTGATTGAAGAAAAATACATTTTATTGCTTTTGAATCGAGATTTATTAAATTGTTTTAGTTTTAATAGTTCTATTTTATTTTTATTGAATATTCTAAAAATATTTAATTGAATTTTAATTCCTTGAATTTTATGAAATTATTTTGAATTTATTTGTATTTTATTTTGTAAAATTTTATTGATTTGTAATAAATTCGTATTTAATGAGTATATATGAAATATATAATATATGAAAAAATCATATTACTTTAAAATAAATTATGTTTATTTTACAGTATTTCATTTTTTATTTTACACTATTTTATTCAATTGCCTTTGATTAAACAAATATTGAGGAAAGTGTAATTTCAATTCACTGAATTATTCAATTTAATTTAATTCTAAAACATTTTATTGAATTGTATTTCCATTCAATTAACGAAAATAAATGTAATTAGTCCTTTTAAATACATTTTTATTTTATTTTTTCTTCTCCAATTTCATAAAAAAATTACATTGAACCTCTTCTTATTTCATTGAATTACATTTTTTTGAAATTTTAGCTCAGTTAACTTAGGTTTTGCAATCACACCTGATTGGTGACTATCAAATTGAATGAAAAATTACCATCTTAGATGCATGGCCTCTTGTTGCTGGGTAGAATTTGTAGGTGCTCATTTATTATGTCCTCACAGGTCAATATGAAAAAAAAAGAAAATAAATCATATGCCATTGATGCTCACTAGTCTGGCTTGGAACAAGATTCTCCAAAAATGGCACTAAAATTATGAGGCTTCAGAAACAGGAATTTCACAATAGAATGTTTGCTCTGTATTAAATACAAAACACATTTGAATTTGTATGGCTTACTTTGCTTGATACAGTCAAGAAGAGCCTGAGTCCATCAGGCACGTGTCCGCTACTATCAAGACAATGATCAAATCGCCCACAACAACTCAAGGTAATGCACTGTGTGTGTGTGTGTGTGTGTGCGTGTGTGTGTGTAGAATGTGTCTTTTCGACTGGCCTTAAGTACCTAAACGTAATCAAGCACACCATTCTCACTACACTTCTCTAATCCTTACTGATTGATAGGTGGATGCCTTTTATGGTCCATGAAGGCAACTGTGTGTGCGCGTACGTAAAGGTGAAAGTGAGTGGCGGTTTGATTTGAAATCCAGATGAGAAGAAAAACATGAAATTTAATTGCTGCTACCCTAAAATTTGGTCAATAACTCATACAAACACAGACATACCATTGGTCCCACCGTCGTAATTTTGATGCGAA
The DNA here is from genome assembly GCF_024500275.1 of Phycodurus eques. NCBI lineage: Eukaryota > Metazoa > Chordata > Actinopteri > Syngnathiformes > Syngnathidae > Phycodurus > Phycodurus eques. The sequence goes on along the minus strand of NC_084527.1, from coordinate 18,343,856 downwards.
GAGCGAGAACTTGCGCAACTGGAAGCCAAACAGACGCACGCATGTACGTTATCTTTTCCTTAGGAAATAATGGAAATGGAAGTACAGTGGTACTTTGACTTCTGAGTACCCCAACTCATGAGTTTTTAATGTTATGACCAGACTCCATAAATGTGGTCCGGTGACGTCATAAGTAATCTAACGCGTTACTTTCTACATTAGAGTAGTCATATTACAGTTACTTTGATTTACCTGCCAATAGTGACTTTTTGTTGCTCACGAGAACCAGAGCTTGTTATGCTTTTGAATAACAATATGCTATTTATGCTCAGGCAACACATATTTATCATTAACAAACTACAGTGCTTGGGAACATAAGGCAAGTCAATTACCAGGACAGTTGATTCAGTCACAGTGCATGTCACAAGTGAAGCCCAATTTTCAGCCTTTGTTTTAGTACTGACTTATAAAACAGACGAAACACACTATATTCTTAACTATCAGTAACTACAATGCACACAACCACTAATTACAATATCGAAAACAGGCGAAATATTTATAAATGGAGCCGTCTGGGGCAACGACGTCATGTGAAGTGTTGCACGTTTTCCGCACGTAGTCAACTCACGTGTACCCAAGTAGCCAGCGGCGCAAACACAATGGACGCTGACGACTTTGACGAGGGATTGGCATCCTGAAACTGGAAATACAATTACTACTTCGAGTTACTCTAAATAAGACAATACTAAGGTTCGTTGTACACACGCGCAGACTTGTTTCCGCATTTTGTTTTTCTTTTTTTCCCGCAGAAACTCAGCTTCGTCATCTTGACTTGGCAAAGCTCGTTTTCCTGCTTCATCCACTTGCCAACCATGGATTCGTTGATCTTGAATTCTCTCGCGGCTGCTCGATTCCCATGTTCCTCCGTGTAACTGATAGCTTGCAGTTTAAACTGTGCTTCGTAAGCGTGTCTCTTCGTAGGTGACATTTTCGGGGGTCCTTAGCCAAACTGATGTTGTTTTGCACAATGCACACCCCGGAAATGCTCCCAGTCAGTCTAGCGGTTAAAAAAAATTAAAGAAATAAAAAATAAATACAACCCGGCGCAATATACCTACTGGAGGCGTGGCTTTAGCGTCCTACTTCACGCAGCCTACCCTGTCCTCAGCCACGTCCGCTTTTTCTCTGTGTAAGCAGCGTGTCGGCAGGAAAAGCTAGAAAAAAAAAAGAAAAAAAAAAGGCGGAGCGCTCATCACACAACAACATTTATAGATGTTGGCACTCGGTGCACACATAAGGCGCGCCGCATTATAAGGCACCCCGTCCATTTTGGAACAAATTGAAGACTTTTAAGTGCGCCTTATGGTTGTGAAAATATGGTACTTTTTTCTAACTTACATTTGAAATCAAGTAATCAGTAAAGTAACTAAGTTACTTTTAAGCTCATGCAATCAGTAAAGTAACTAAGTTACGTTTCCAAGGTAACTGTAGCAACCCTGGCTATGACCTGTAGCTTGGCCAATTTTATGCTTTGTGTTGTGAGCCAAAATTTGAGGTAAGCGTGAGCTTCGGATACATCAGTGAAGTGAAACAAAAAGGGAGCAATGAAGGTACTATAATGGCCTCACATGTGGGCAAAGAGAGCTAAAGTCACCGGTGCACTTTCAGGTGTTTATTGAACAGGACAAACAGTCAAACACACAAATACAAAATGAGAAAACTTGCTGCTATAAGTCAGACCTCACGCCTCGGCGCTCACACTGAATTAATCGGCCAACCCAACTCCAGCTACTAAGCCATACCCCTTAAAGGCACACACACAACACACAAATAATACAGTACTTACAGCAATTACATGACACAAACCATCTTATTTCTTAACATTTTCTTTTATTCTGGTTTTACATACAGTGCTATATTTAAAAAAGAGGCCTTCATCCTGCAGTAGGTAAAAAATGGCTGAGGATGATGATTTCTTTATTAAAAATGTGTGAAGGTATTGTGTTAGTTTTTTGGGTGTGGGAATGGATTAATACCAATTCAATAAATTTTATCAGGGAAAACTGATTTGCTATACAATTAAGAGTTACGAGCTTGGTCACAGAACAAAGTACGAAAATAAAAATAAAGTCTAGGTATCACTGTCATCCTCTCCAGGATGAAACTATTAGCATAAAAACTTTATTGACTGTACAGGCAATGTTTTAAATTTGTGTAAAATTAAGTTAAACACTGTTAATAGTAAAAAATAAAAAACAATGAAGTTTTTAGTAATGAATGACGTAGGCGAGTAGCTTTACCTCACACATCTCATGTTTTATTATTCTTACATGTAATGTCAAATGAAGTTAACCACTGTAAAACTAAAAACAATAAAATACTGTACGGTTGCTTAACTTTGATAATTAATGTGTATGGTGATGCGGCTGGTTCGAAGTTTTCTTGAATTCAAAATTGTTGGAAAAACGACATTTTTCATTCATTTTTTTGTTAAATTTCCAATTGTATGAATCGGCTATGAATGACACTTCAAATTCTGCAGTTTCGAGCGACTTTTAAGCTATATTTGGTCAAATTCAGAATTCTACGGCCACGTCTTCAGCTGTGAATGATAGAATGATGAGTTTTTGTGCGACTTTACAGGTGTAATTTTCCTGAAAATGTTGGTTAAATTTCTCGCATGAACCAGGAAGTTTGCGTTATGAATGACCACGGTCTGAAACCGGAAGTGTTGTCTGACTTTAGATTATGTATTTTTCACAAAAATGTTGGTCAAATTCTAAATTGTACAACTCCATCTGCAAGTGGATAAATTTACAAACTACTAACACTGCTTTAATTCTTTCATGCTCGCTGAGCTGAGGTCTCTCCACCCTCCCCCCGCAGGTGTCAGTTCACAGTGTGGTTTAATCACACCTTCCTTTGGCATGAAGTCCAATGGCAGCACGCCCAGTTGTCCTGCTCCCTGCACGCCCTGTGCCTCGGGCCCACCCGAAAGACGAGGACTCACTGGTGCAAATGGCGGAGCACTACCCTGCCGGGACTCGCACTCCCATGTGTGGCCACTGCAAGAAGGTCATCCGGTAAGGGAAAATTTATATTCCCATTACAGTCAACCTACGTTTATCGTGAGGGATCTGTTCCATATGCACCCGGCATATATATACAGTAAAAACATTTGACATATTTAACCCTCCCACCTTAAATACAAATTCAGTTGTTAAAACACACCCGCACTTATTAAAACACACTTTCAGAAATATTCCTTCGCACCTGTTCTCACGCTTTCACTGTCAAGAAATGGGAGACTATCATTTAACATCCTTTTGAAGAAATAAAAACAAGAAGATCTTTTCCTTACACAGTTCTCAAACTAAAAGGCATAAGATGCTAACTTTGAGATGTTTTGTCACTGTTTACTGTAAACCCAAGTCAAAAATAAAGAGAGAATTGAACAGTGCATATTTAAACGCCAAATTGTTCAACCAAACCAAATATTTTCATCTAACGAAAGTCCACGTGATTGAATCCATGGACAAGCTCACGGAAATTAGCATCGCTATTACAATAATTATAAACCTTCAAAGAACTGCTACTTTAACACAAAAATATAGATCAATAACACATACAGTACAAACAGAGCATGTAACTAAAGTGAATTGTATATTTAAATATCAAAATGTTCAACCAAACGATGTAATCTCATTCAGCAAATGTTTGCTAGCTTAATGCTAATACATAATGGGAAATGCCTTAGATGGGCTAATGCAAATTAGCATAGATGTTTTGTTAAAAAAACCTTAAACAATTACTACTTCAACACACATGGAGCAGCAGCACATATAAACAGAGCATACAACAATACAACAACAACTATGGAATTCCTGCAGTTTGCATTTGGGGATCTTCTCGGCCTCTTCTTTTTGCTGTTAATTATGCTATCTTTTCCAGTAGATCTCAGTGCTGTCTGGCATGTTGCCGTACAATGTGGTTCTACACTAAAGGTGCGCAACTCTAAATTCGACTTCTCTGCACACTATAAAAACCCTTAAAAATTATGGCTTATAAATCTGAGCTATAGCTGGGGCGCGAAAAATGAACCAAGAAATAGCTTCAGTGTAGTCATCCGGTAGACTGAGATGTGGTCACTCTACAATGTTTGTGTGTTTGTGTGTCAAGGCAGCTTTATGATTACCATGTTGTCTTTTTTGTTGTTTCAGGGGACCATTTTTGGTAGCAATGGGCAAATCGTGGCATAATGAAGAATTCAATTGCATCCACTGCCACACATCCCTAGCCGACATCGGCTTTGTGGAAGAGCAAGGCTGTGTTTACTGCGAACATTGCTACGAAGACTTCTTTGCACCGACGTGTAGCCGCTGCCAGTCCAAGATACTTGGGGTCAGTGGGTTGCACTTCCCAGCATACCTGGTTCTGATTGGGGGCTCATTTGGCGCGATTCATGTATAGGTATATGTTTGAGACTTTGTGTGTGTGTCCTGTTGTGGTATTTATGTCCACCCAATTTCGTGTCAATCGGTCAAACTAGTGTCGGGGCCAATATTTTCAAACTTTCCAGAGAGCGTTACAGAGTGACTTGAGTAAGAATCATCTTTGGAATTCCTAAATGGAAATATTTTCATCAGCCCAGTGCTATGGCCCTCGATATTTAGTAGTACTTTGATTTACGCTTGCTTCAATTTATGTTTTTTTTTTTTAAATTACGAACCACTGCTTAGCTGATTTTCTGCTTTGTGTTACAAGCCAAAATTTGAGTTAGGAGCTAGCTTCAGATACGCTTCCACTCAAATGAAGTGAAAAAACCCCGCATTGTATCGAATCATATTGTATTGTATCACAACATACCGTATTGAAACAACTTTTCGATCATTTACAATCATACAAATGCATTTTTAAATAAACATTTCTTTTTGTGACCGCTAGTTATAGTCAGGCTTCCATGTATTTTCAAAGAATTAAGCTTTGGAGGTAGCAGGTGTAACTTTTAACCCAACATCTCAGGGTCCAGAGATGTGTGCGCTCTGCTAATAGTTCACTGACATTCATCCGTCACGTGTTCCAAACCTCATCAGGACCTCCAATCCCCTTCCAAACCCTCCATTTCTCACACATCTTCAAGCAGCTTAGGGCTTCTTATTAACATGTTTTCTCGCCCTCTCGCTCCTAAGCCCCCCCAATTTAGTGTGACCCGCCAGCTTTTCCATTGATGCCCTGTCCCGGTGGTGTTCTCACACTTTCCAGGTGGGGAATGTCTATTTTAAGCCGAGTCATGAGCTCCCAGAAGAAAAAAATAAGCGGGAGAACATTTATCTATACACGGTAGATTTTCACCTATTGCTGGTGGGTTTGGATCATATCCCCTGTAATAAACGTTACCACTCGTAGATGATTTTAGCTAACCTCTTTTTTGCGTTCAGGAAGTGATTAATGCCCTGAAGCAGACGTGGCACATCTACTGCTTCCTGTGCGCCTCCTGTCAGCAGCCCATCCGAAATAACACCTTCCACCTGGAGGATGGGGAACCTTACTGCGAGCAAGGTGAGACGAGGAAACGATGGTAGCAGACTGTGGACGGTACCTTTTCAAAAGCATTGTTGTGGGTCATTGTCGCAGTTCCGACATTGAGCCTAATCGGAGTCAGTCAGTCAGTCTGCGTAGCAAAATTTTGTCAACTGTCAATTGAGTCAATTTTGTTGCCACTGTCCGTGGACTAATCCTAAAAACTGTTTCTATACTGTAAGTTTCAGTCTCATTACACTGCACAACTAGACTGGACTTGAAATCACCCTGGATTTAAAAAAAAATGTTAACTCAAACTCAGATTTGAGATTAATAAAATAATTTAAAAAAACCTTCTCTTTGGTCTTCCTCTTGCTCTCTTGCCTGGGAGCTCCATCCTCATCATCCTACCAATATACTCACTATTTCTCCTCTGGACGTGTCCGAACCATCGAAGTCTGCTCTCTCTAACTTTGTCTCCAAAACGCCTAACATTGGCCATCCCTCTGATGAGCTCTAATCCTATCCAACCTGGTCACTCCTAGAGAGAACCTCAACATCTTCACTTCTGCCACCTCCAACTCTGCTTCCTGTTGTCTCTTCAGTGCCACTGCCTCTAACACCGTACATCATGGCTGGCCTCACCTCTGTCATATAAACCTTGCCCTTCATCCTAGCAGAGACTCTTCTGTCACATAACACACATGACACTTTCCTCCACCTGTTCTAACCTGCTTGCACCCGTTTCTTCACCTCCTTACCACACTCATCATTGCTCTGGACTGATTTTCAGTCAGTAACCTCCTTCAGATTACATTGTCTGCACAAGATGTACTGTAATCCACCTGTGTGCTTCTACCTCCACTCTTGTAGGCCAACCTATATTCGTGCCTTTTCTGGAAGAAAGTGTTCAGTACAGCTATTTCCATCCTTTTGGCAAAATCCACCACCCTCTGTCCCTCCAGGTTCCTTTCCTGGATGCCAAACTTAATAATCACTTCTTCGTCACCTCTCTTTCCTTCACCAACGTGTCCATCCAATCTGCACTAATCACGACTCCCTCTCTGCCTGGGATGCTCTTACTACTTCGGACCATGCCATATCAAAGCATATTGCAAGGAATCGTCGAAAGCATCATAGTGCATCATATTGTGACACATTTTGTTGTAACACAATATTTAGCAAGCACATTGGTATTTTTTAATTTATTTGGTAAAAATGAGTTAAAATCTACTTAGGCAATTATGATATCAGGCTAACGATATGCTATCGTCACAGCGCATCATGCTACTAATACTTATATACTGTATGTCTGGTCTTTGACAGACTTCTACAGTTTGTTCAGCACAGGTTGCCATGGCTGCGAGTTTCCCATTGAAGCGGGAGACAAGTTCCTGGAGGCACTGGGCTACACGTGGCACGACACCTGCTTTGTGTGCGCCGTAAGTGCAAGGGAATGTTCATCATCCTCATTTCCTACATTTTCCACTTCAGAGTCTTCGATGTCTTTTTTCGCCCCAGGTATGCTCCACCAGCCTGGAGGGCCAGACTTTCTTCTCCAAGAAAGACAAACCTCTTTGCAAGAAACATGCACAAACGCTAAAAATATAACTTTTTTTTTTTTTGAGGTGATGATATTTTTATTGAAGGGAATTTTTTTTCTCATTATTACCAGAAGCGCTATTTCTAATAGTTATAGCTAAAACAGAATTGTTTTCAAAACACAACAATAATACAATTTACATTATGACATACAATTTTGTATTCCATTATTTTTTTGCTTTTTTTTTTTCAAACATTTTGACATAATTTTCACAAAAAAATTTTTTTTTTTAAGCATAATTTCAAGGTGGTGAAATAAATACTGGCAAATATGCTCACATTTATGCAGTCCACATGTACCGTATGTAAAAAAGTGATTACCCGCACACTATACTTATAGTACAGTTTAATTGGATCATATTGTTATTTATTTTACACTATATTGTCATGCACATTTTGATTAATTATTGCATATATTTTCTACTAACGTTCCGACTAATACATATATTTTAAGATGAACTGGCAAAAAAGGAAATGTTTAATAATTAAAAAATGTGTTTGTATAGTAAGTAGTAGTCGTAAAGGTCTCATCTGCAATTGAGTAATAGTATTACGTTATGACATACCATTTATTTGATGTATTCTATATTTGTTTTGCAACCATCAAAATATATAATTTAATGTTGTAACAAAAATGTTACTTTTTTTTCATAATTTGAAGAGTGTGGAATAAATAATTGCAGTATGTATGCATTACACATAAAAGGTAGATACTATTACCCACACACTGTACTTATTGAACAGTTTTTAAACGTGTTTTTAAACGTATTATTTTACGTCGTATCGTCATGCACGTTTCCCATTAATTATTGCTAATATGTCTACTGAGAATCATTTAAACAGAAATATGTCTGTGGAAAAATAAAGACGCCACCTGCGGTTGAGGCTGTATGTAAGCGCTATGTTATTAATATTAAATTATTCTTACAAGTTCCCATGTGGAAAGACTAGCATTTCAATCCGACAGCGTGTCCGCATGCTCGCGAAGCACAGGCGCACGCTCTCACAGGTACGCGCACGCATGACGTGACACTCAAGCACGCGCACGGCGTGGAGACTGGAGTGGAGAGTGTCAGTCCATCCAAAAGTCTCTCCAACTCACATCTTTTACACCGGACTTAGTGACTTGCTTCCTTTCTTTAGCGAGCTTCTCGACACCGTGACGGGACGCCACGTCGGCACCAGGTGGGTAAACTTAGCAGCGTTTTTCTGGGGTTGAAAAGGCGCAGGTCTCGCGCCGTCCAGATGTGCTGGTTTATTGTTTGACACGAGGGAGCTTTCGGACTCCTGACTAGCAAGCCAGTTGACGTTTTTATTTATTTATTTTCTCCTTTCATTGTGTTAAATGTGTGAAATAAGCCTGCTAATAGGTCCAGATAAGTCTCACTTATGCGTGTGTTATGGCGACTTTATGTTCGCTAGTTCAAAAATTGGTAAAACGTCACTAATGTACTATCAAGGTATCATGCTTAGCAAGGGCTAACCTGTTTGTTAGACTGTAATCGGCATGTTGAATAAGATGCACTTTCAATTCAATAAATTTGGTCATATAAATGGTAAAAAACATTAAATAAATGAAGATGTGCTACTTAAATGCCTATTAGTATTATTACTATGCCAAACAAATGATACGAGTGAGGAACTGCGGCGACCCTCGATGGGGCAAGCTAAGACAAGACCTGTCACTACAACTGCGACTACTATCAGGAAAAAAAAAAATCAATAAACATTTTTCTACCAAGAAAAATGTCATATATATGTGTGTGTGTGTGTGTGTGTATATATATATATATATATATATATATATATATATATATATATATATATATATGTATGTGTGTGTGTGTGTGTGTGTGTATTAGAAATTATTCTTAATTATTAGTGTTATTTATTAGAGGAGTCAAAAATGAAAGAAGTAAAGTCAACACTAGTGACAATCCCTTTCTGCCTAAAAGGTTTCTATATATTACAAATAAATGAAGCTTAAAAAAATCGAAACCACAGAAGTTTTATTAATTCACCTGAATGTTAAACAAAATAATATCGAGTTTATTTGCCATAAAAGTTAGTTTCTTTTAAAATAGCAAAAACAAGGTAGATTTCTGACAAAATGTTTCAGAACAGGGTCTTCAATGATAAGAAATGATACATGATAAGAACATGCCAAATTATTGAGCTTTTCGATTCAAATTTTTCCTGATCACAAACAATGGAAATCAGAATAGCACCCTAAAACTTGTATTTACTGCTTAGGCAAGGTTCTATTTATACGTGATGAATACACTGTTGCTGAGGCTGATCCGTTACCAAAAGCCGAAGAAAAAGCAAAATACACTGATGCTTGCTAACAGTGCGTGTCATTTTTGCACACATTTGTTTTTATTCTGAATTGTACTGTCCAATCACATTACAATTTAATTTAAATTGCAATCTGATTGGGGCCAGGAACACATGATGCAAATCTGCCATACAGCCACATTGGCTCAATTGGTTGTGTAATTGAGTTTCACATAGCAGCTGTAAACATAATACTTCCCTCACTTTTAGTTGTGAGAGGGAGGATTTGTTGTTGTATTTTTCCAATTTTTTGTTTTTTGAGGGGGAAAAGTAGGATTTTTAAATAGAGATTAAAGTTCACATGTTTTCGTAAGATTACTTTTTTTCCCCCATAAAAGAAAGAAGAAATGTAACTTTTCCCCCTTAAAGTGATGACATAATTTTCAGTTATTTTTTTTACCCTTTTAACATGGCCCTAATATTCCTTTGTAATATTTCATAGAGGTTGCTCTAAAGTGTTTGCGATACACTTGTACTGTGTTAGATTGTCCCGGTTGTACCTATTAAAGTGACGGTTCCATTTTACACCGAGGCCCCCAATAATGTTCACCTTTGAGCCTGTCCAGGTAATGTTTCCAGAGTCTTTTTATCTTCACCTTCAGGTCCCTACTTTGCTCTTACTCCGGCCCACCAAAGGGTGAACCACTCCTTGTCTCATGATGGAGCTATCCTCTATAATTCACATTGGGCACACAATTCGGCCACTCCCCTCCTGTCCTTGTCTTTCCTTCTTGAATGATGTGCTGAAGAGTTGTCACCTTCTTTGAAAAATTTCCCACCCTCCCTTGAATGGAGATTACAGACTCCGCTCCTGAAGAGAGATAGTAATAATCAGTAAAGATAATAGTGCAAACAAACTCAAAACCATCTGAAGGGAACCAAATTGTTAGCTGAGAGTATTAACAAAATGCTGGAAGGAAGGATTTCAAATATACTGTAATTGATCTAATTTGGGAATTACCCTTTGAAAGATGACCAATATTGAAGTTTGAGAGAAAAAAAAGTTTTTTTTTTTTTTTACATTTTTAAAAGGAAGTATTTTTACAGACAAATGTATCCAATAAATATTTGTTTTCAATAGAAGTAAACTATTTTAAAAAAAACAAACAAAAACAAAACATGGGCATTTCTTTGGGCAGAGATGCAGTGGGGCGGGTGACTGAGACTGAAATGAGGCTACATTCAAATATTGCTAGCAATTTGAAACCTGCATATTTTCCCTTTAAGTATCAGTTGCTGATATTGGCAACCTTCACAAGTACCCCATACAATGAAGTAAGGCTGATATTGGTCCGATACCTGATATCGGTACTCAGCCATCCCTAATGCTGACGCACATACTGTATTTTTTATTTTTTTTACATCCGTACTAAGGTATACTGTAACTTCAGTTACCTTTGTAAAGTCTGACTTTATTCTAGTGATATTAACAATTTTTTTGTAAGAAAATTCACACCCCCCCTCAAAAAAAAGTAACTTAAGATAAGATGCATAAGGTTACTTTTTTTTCTCACCTGAAGATAATAGCCCAAACAAACTAGAAATCACATTGAAGGGGCCAAATTGATTCCTTATCCCCTTGGAGTGCCACCAATATAAAAATATAATATAATTGATCTATTCTCAAAGGTGAATTTAAGTTTGACAAAAAAAGACACTAAGGTAGTATTTTTTTAGAGGAAAAAAAAGTGTTGTTCAAAAAGGACATTTTTTTCAAACTTTTTTCCCAGAAAAAAAACCAAATAAAAACCAGTGGGTTTGGTTTCTCGAAAAACAGGATTATTTTGAACATATGTTTTTTAATGGAAAAAATGTGTATTTTTCCAAAACCGGGGCACACATGGCCCAAGAACATATTCGGTTCCTCTTTTTGCCGCTTTCCTTTTATGTTTGCATTTTTACAAAAGGGTATTTAACAATGGCACAGTTTGGCTTTAAAGTCTAAAGACTGTTCCTGGTTTCAGACTACAACTGATGGATGGATGGATGGATGGATGGGATGAAGGAGTGGTGACCTGAGAGGGGAAGAGGGGGGATTAGAAAAGACTGAGGCCAATCTTAAAAGAAAGATAAGAATCTGGATCCACTTTAGCATAATTTCATACATAAGTCGGGGACCCCAAATTTTCTCGCTGCTTCTTCTTTGAGGTGGCACTGTTCTGTCAGTGACTGATAAATATTTCCCTCGGAGCAAATGCTGAGGAAGACCTTCCTCTTGTGTTGTTGTTGTGTTCTGGCTACTCTAGTTTTGGGGGGAATCTTATTCAGTGTCTTATTTTTTAGGTTTATCCCTTCACCATATATTGTAAACGGCATAATTTCATACAATTTACCGGTATTCTCCCTGCAGAATATACTTTCCGTCTTTTGTCCCAATGAATTCATTCCTTTGTGTGCCTTTTGCATTCCTCGGAGTAAATCGACGTATCTTGTCAATTACCTGTCATTTCTCGTGACTCTTTTTGGACAGCAGTCAAGTTTTGTCTGTTAGTGAAGTTGGTGCAGATCCAATGTAGAAAATTACTGTCAAAACAATCAAATGCATTTTTACTACAATATCATACTTTAAATTGTGCGTTCATAGAACAGTGGTGCCTTAAGATAAGAGTGCCTTGACTTAGGAGTTTTTTTAAGTATACGATCTGTCATTTGACCAATTTTTTGTCTTGAAAGAAGTTGAGATATGAGTACGCTTCAGATCCCCACCTCTAGATGGCTGCAGCACACGTCACAACATCCAGCCATCATCAATTAACATTGGTTTCCTTGCAGTGGAAGGACAGTATCAGTCGTTGGCAGTAATGGACCATTAAACTGGTTTGCCAACTGCCAATAGACCCCACAGAAGAACAGTGAAAAACAATACATTAGGTACAGTCGTGTTTTGTGCTTGCATTTACCGTGTTTGCACGTTATGTGGATGTTATCGTTTGTTTACATACAGTACAATACTGTTGAGTGTAATTTTTCTTATAAAAAAATGCAAAAAAATAATTTGGGGTATTTTTCAAGGGGGGGGGGGGGGGCTGGAAGTTAAGTGCATTTCCATTCATTTTAGTGGGGAAAAGTGATTTCAGATATGTGTTTTGAGCATTTCACGGAACGGATTAAACTCATATCTAAAGGCGCCACTGTAGTACCAGATAGTTGGTATCTACTCACCACCTAATAAAGTAGTGACTGACTGACTGACCGACCGACCTACGTACCTACCTACCTACCTAATAAAGTAGCGACCGACCTACTTACTTACCGACTGTACATACCTGTTTACCAACTAATACAGTAGCAACTGACCGACCGACCTGCTTAAGGAAAAACAGTAAGTACAGCTGTGACTGCGCATGCCTTCTTGTACGGCATCACCATTGTATTCTTATGCTGCTGCACAAATTAGTACATTACGTGCCCTTAGTAATGTGGAAACGTCGTATGTCAGGACCGTAGTAAGCTGAGGACCACCCTCTAACAACTAGGGGTCGTACAGTCGTCTTTACTGCTCAACAATGATGTCTAGAGCATGTCGACTATTCATTAATCTCGTGGGTTCGGCTTGAGGTGGACCAGGTTGTTATACTTGTGTGCTTTTATTTTGAAGGTCTAACTTTACTGGTTACAGGACATTCACGCCAATGATGCTGATGATGTTGCCTGTGGTTGTGAATAAAAGCTTGCATTGTGAAATACTCTTTGCCGTCTGTTTGAACTCCTTGATCAACAATACGACACACTCTTAAAGTGCAAAAAAAGTGGGGAATTATTCCAGTGCACACAGAGGTCTGTGATTATTTATTTTTTATTATATATTATAGTATCACAAATTCCAACCATGAGGAACCAGCTGGTGAGCCCAGAAGTAGGACAGGTTTCTCCATTTGCCCAAGTTGTTCAAGCGTTACCTGGCTGTCCTAGTGGCAAGCAGACCGAGGGAAAAAAATATAATACTGTACTGAAAAATATCAATGATGTCATCAGGGACTAGGTGACTCCACTAAATCTGACGTCGTGCAACCGCTAGTAACAACTATTTGCCTCAACAGTTTTGGTTTCAAGAGTAAGACAGATAGAAGAACTGAAGAAGAAGAATCATCTCTTGTCATGAACATGCATGCATGCACACGAAATTCGTTCTCTGCAGAGATGTTGATGATGGTGTACTTAAGAAAAGTTGCTCACTGAACTCATCTTGATTTCCATTTGGGCACCAACTTTCCTTGAGTCACAAATTCATATTGTGCTCATCTGAGTATTTCCTAAAGTAATTCATATGCTATGAGTAAATCTGATTAATCTAAATTAAATTTCAACCCAGTGCCATTGACTTTGAGCATATCAAATCAAATCTTGGGGTGGGGGTCTGCTTCTTGTATGTCCACCAGATTTATTCATTTTTATCTCGCACAATTAGTGTCAAACAGGCTTCTGGGAGTCTTTGTGTGCCACCGTGTAATGCTTATTGGATCACCTTATTGATGTATGTTATGTAACATCAAGTCTTCTGTGTAGTTTCTTACTGTCCGTCCAAACAGACGGCGGGCCTATCACCAAGAGGCTTGTCGATCGCATCGTGCCAGGTTGCCTCGAAGATCTAATTAGGCGATATTCTGTTTATAGAAGCAGCTTCGACCAGACGTCCAACGCCGAATTAGGTTTTCCAGATCCCAAATGATGATGATGGCGCAGTAACACTGCCTGAGAGATTTGTAAAACCCAGAGTTACATATGCGCCACTTGCTTTTCTAACCCTCTGTCGTTGTTGGATAGCAATACTCAGAGGTGGAAAACGTACTCACACTCTGTTCTTAAGTGGAAGTACAGATACTGATACGGATAAAAAAAGTAAATCAGGATCTCAACACCAATTGACTGTATCTCTCTCTGTATTTGAACTATTTGTACATCCTTTGCAAAAAATAGTTTTGTTAAATAGAAGTACCGGGGTCCACGCTTTACGTTCTGAGGTGACGTAACCTGAGTTTATAAGTATACGTTTAATAAGTCAGACCACACCACAGTGTATAACTGTCGCCGTTGCTGTCGTCATAGGCTGTTTCGTACTCCTTGAACACTGGCAGCTAGCGTTATGAATTATTGCGCATTTACCAACTATTTTGTGCGCGAGACGACAACTTCCACTTCCGCATTGGGCGCTGTTTGCGTCATCTGATTTAAGGGCTAGTGACGTTTAAGTCTAGTTCACCAATCAAACGACAAAAGAAAGTCACATGACCTCACACGACGTCTTCTATTGGGGTTCTCGGGCATAGGTATTAACACTAGATAAACCAGCCCAGCTCGTGTTTACATTTAGATGAACAAAAAACAACAGCTTTCATGTATTGTAGTATTCGTCTGGCACTGTCTGCCCAAATGTGGATATTTCAGCTCACTTATAACTTCAGCAAACACTGTGCAGTAAATTGCAAATTTAGTTTAGTTTTTTTATTGTTTGTGCGATTTACTCAGTACTTGAGTTTATTTATTAATTATTTGACTGTGTACTTTTTACTCTTCAAGTAATTTTTTTGGAGGACTACTTTTTACTTTTACTTGAGTCACATTATTGTCAATTAACACAGTACTCTTACTTGAGTACAATATTTGGCTACTCTACCCACCGCTGGTGCGGACATCCTCTATTGCTTCTCTTACGTTTAAGCAACATTTTTGCTCAACAGATCAGCCATTGTCGTATTTGTTGCATTGGTCTTTTGTATTTTCTTGTTGGGGTGCTGTGGGTCGTGGCCCTGGTTGTGGTCCCAGCGGAACCGCGATGCAGACGTAACATCGGTGACAAGCTGATCCACTAGTACATCTTGTATTAATTAGGAAACGCGCTTACAATGATCTAATTAGTTTACGGATGTTAATGTTAAATGTATTAAGCGACGGAGCGATGTTAGGGATTATGTCACAGCACAGAATGAACTAACTTCAAATTCAGAAATGGCCAATAAAAATTGAAAAATACTGTACCTAATATTTTCCTGGATGATACATTTGGGTTTAGCCTTTGAAGTTGGTAATAGTGAAAAATGAAGTGAAACAGACAATGATGTTAGTCGATTATTTTCCAGAATGAGAGTGCTTAAAGAGGAGGATGCTATTCATGTGGCACAGCTTGGGAAGTAGGCATCAGGTGCAGGTGGAGATGGACCTGGCTCAAATTGGAGGCCAAAACAAAAAAGCAAAGAAATTAGGCAAATTAAATTTTAATCTTAAATTTGTACATCAACATGTACTTGAGCGGTGTAAATAAATGTTTTTCTGCGTGAAGAAAATTTGCTGATTTTGCTTTATTGTACTCGTCAGTCTTCCAGATTTCTTAATTTATGTTAAAATAAAAAATATTCTCTGCGGGGGCCCAGGGGATCCCCTCAGACCCCCCCCCCTACAATGTTTTTTTTTTTTGGGGTCACCTTTTTTATGCCTTTGGTGTTTGCATGTCTGGTAAAGAGCTGTTTCAGGACCATCGCAAACTAATTGTTGCAAAACATAACGATGGCATTGGTCTGAATGTTCCAGTGAGCACGGTTGGGGCCAGAATACGTATGTGGAAAGCCAATCATAGCACCGTAAAGTTGCCTCGATCAGGTGCTCCTTGCAAGATTTCTGACAGAGGAGAGCAAAGAATAATCAGAAGAGTTGTTCAAGAGTCAAGGACCACATGTGGAGCGCTTCAAAAAGACATTAGCAGGAAATGTTGTCACAAGGAAAACAGTGAGTAATGTACTCCACCGCCATGGTCTGTATGCACGCTCACCACGCAAGACACCATTGCTTAAGAAAAAGCATGTCAAAGCTTGTTTAAAGTTTGCTGAACAACATTTGGAAAACCCAGTTAAATACTGGGAGAATATAATCTGGTCGGATTAGAGCAAAATTGAACATTGCACATCACCCTAAAAACACCATACCAACAGTGAAGTTCGGAGGTGGGAACGTGATAGTGTGGGGCCGCTTTTCAGCAAATGGTACAAGTAAATTTCACATTGAAGGAAGGATAAATGCGCAAATGTACCGAGACATTCTTGACAAAAATCTGCTGCCATCTATGAGGATGATGAAAATGAAACCAGGGTGGATATTTCAGCAGGCTAATGATCCAAAACACACTGCCAAGGAAACTCTCAATTGCTTTTAAAGAAAATAAATAAATAAAGCTGCTAGAATGGCCCAGCCAATCACCTGACTTGAATCAAATCGAAAATCTATGTAAAGAATTGAAACTCGAGGTATATTAAAAAAAAAAAGCCCACGGTACCTTCAAGATTTGAAGACTGATGGTGTGGAGGAATGGGCCAAAATCACACCAGAGCAATGCATGCGACGAGTTTCTCCATACAGGAGGCGTCTTGAAGCTGTCATTGCAAACAAAGGCTTTTGTACAAAGTATTAAATAAATACCAGTTGGTGTGTTCAGTACTCCCCCCCCCCCCGTGTCATTTCACATTACTACACACAACTTAATTTCAGAACTTATTTGTTCTACTTTCTTTGTATGTATGGATTACTTGGGTTGTTCCCAACAGCTGGTGAAATTTTCAGTTCAGTAGCAACTTTGGAAATATATTTACTGAGAAAAATGGTGACGTGTTAAATACTTATTTACGCTGTTGTATTTGCATGAAAAACATTGAAGAATACAGTATGTCTCGTGGCACAAGAAGGCACTGTTTTTCATTTGTTTTACATTTTGGGCCTAGTGATTTTTGCACAAATATTTACTGTTATGACTTTTGTACTGAGTTAGTATAGGTTAGCCATCGATTATAGCACGTTCTGAAGTTTTTTCGAATTTGGGCTACGTCAGGATTAAAATGAAAAAACTACTTAGTCGGGGACTAAGTTGAATTTTTTTTGCAGGTTCTGATATTGGAGCAGGTCCAGGAACTTGTATTATTCATCATTGTGGAACTCCTGTCTTCTCCTGTGCTACACAGGACTGGAGTGCAACTGTAGAAACCACAACTTATAATTTTTAATACTTTCATTATTTATGACTAGACTATCCATCATATGACAATAAGCATTCCTTTCAGTCCACAGTCATAGCTCGGCTAAGCAAAATGGGTGCCATGTGCCCGGCCGTTTCATATACAATATGATGCTGGGAGCGATGGTTTTACGAGTCATAACCCTTGAACCGTGTCCACTCGGTTTCCTGTCACCAGAGGGAAAAAGAACCCCAATAAAATATAGCTCGAAATTGCAAGCAAGATGTTTCTGTTGAATGTATATAGGGAAAATGTATCAGTTTTTGTATTTTTTTATGTATTTGTAATTTATTCCTCAAATTAGGGAAGATTCCATTCATTCCAGGAGAGGCGCTGTTGATACAGTCTCAAATACTGTAGTTTGTAAGGTATTATTCTTATTGATGCAACATTGGCATAGAAACAGGAGTTCATATCACATTTGTTTCCATTAAATATTTTTTCAACATAATGATATTTTGCCTTTGTGTGTTTTCCCAATTGTTTGCTTTGTGTTTCAAGCCAAAAATTGCGATATGAGAGCAAGTTTCAGATATGCCCGGGATCCTGCTTCTCTCTCCCAATTTTAGATACAAGTAAACTGAGATGCAAGCTCAGTCAAGGAACAAATTGGTAAAAAAACATAAGTCAAGGTACCACAGTACTGTATTTGTAAACTTGAAAGGAATAGATCAATTTGACAGCAACATAACAGGAGATGAATTGGTTTAATTAATGGAATTTAATTTATCGTCTGTAAAAGTTTTTATTTATTTTTTTATATATCAAGTCCACCGTTACTATAGCGATGCCACTTTGTTAGAGCTGACAGAAGTACAAGCTGCTGTCCAGTCACCCTGCTGTGTAATCATATCAGCAACGCCCTAATAAGCAGCCAGACGTGAGCGGGTTGATTACATTAAACCACAGGTGATCCTCGGCTTACGGTGGAGTTCCTGTCGTATGGCGTAACTTGTATTTGTGATCGAATGCGCCATAGTCTATCACTTACCTACGCTAACGCTGTAATAAAGTAACTGGTGTCAAGGAAGTATAGTGGTACCTTGCTCTACGAGTTTAATTAGTTCTGTGCTCAAGATTGTTACTCAATTTACTCGTATATAAAATCATTGGTCCCCACTGAAATGAATTGAAATATCAATCTGTTCCAGCCTACCAAAAATCACCACTATGTTTATGTGTACAGTATGTGCATTTATTTCAAAAGCAAATAATTTTAAAGATATTCATTTTTTTAAGTTGAAAAAATTAGTTTGAAATTATTTTATTATTCAAAAGTGTTATGGGATTGTAGTTTGTGCTACATTTACAGTTTAAACTTCTAATACAAGCAATTTACCATTTTTTTTTAGTGGGGGCCTCAATTACCCTCTTAGATGGTATCCATTTTTTCCCCCTCTATGGTTCCTCTGTCTTTACCAGCTATGTTCTTTCTGTTTGCAGTTCATCTGTTGCAGCTTTCATGCACATCACAGGATTAGCTTGCACCGATACAACCGTCTGCAGGGCACTGCACCATTACTAACCATAACGGGACTTCACATCGCCCTCGTAACCCGCCCTCAACTTAACTCTATTTAAAACCGTGACAGTGCATTTTAGTGACAGTGAGTGTCACCTCTTGTGATACATACGTAAAAGATAAGGTCATGGTACACAGAAGAAAAGCCAGGTTGTTAAGAGTCTCCGCACACGAAGAACACCGAGGTCTCTTGCGTTGCCCCAGGGCTCTGGTTCGAGCTAATCAACGGTGCACACAGCTGTGACTGTTCAGTTCCAGGGCACTGGAGATGGATGGAAGGGAGGGAGGCGCAGCGGGAAGGTGGGGGGCAGGGGCATCCTGGAGATGGGGGCATGAGGGCACAAGGAAGGATGCCGGGGGTGGGGGGTTCTGCTAGCATGATTGAGGTATGCATGTGCTTGGTTAGTTCTGCATGTTGACAAACAAATTGTGTCTGCGGTACCGAGCCACTTAATAATGGCGAGTTAAATGAGTTGTGTTTGCGTGGCTACGCTGTTAATGACGGATGTCTGCATAGGCGAGAAGAGCTCCTTGAAAGGAATTTGTGGAGGCAAAAATGTGAAGGTTAAGGGAGAGCTAGAAATATAACTCAAAGGCTTTGTTCGGAATCACTCCCAAGCCACGATATAGTCCACTATATAGTGACTTTCCTATTTTGTAGGGCTGTTTGAGTGTATGATGAACATAGGGTATACACTACTGTTTGCAATGTAGCCCACAATGCATCTTAAAAAGTAGTGAATGAAGAATGGTCAGTCGAAAAACTATATCTCATCATGCATTGAGCCAGTTGGCACACAAATAACATATGTAGAACAAAACATTCCAACACTGACAGATGTGAGCGGGTTAAAGTTTAGAGGTGCAACATTTGATAGATTCAAGTGCAACATTTGATAGATTCATTCATCTTCCGTACCGCTTATGCTCGCCAGGGTCGCGGGCGTGCTGGAGCCTATCCCAGCTATCTTTGCACGAGAGGCGGGCTACACCCTTAACTGGTCGCCAGCCTATCGCAGGGCACATACAAACAAAGAACCATTGGCACTCACATTCATATCTACGGGCAATTTAGAGTCTTTAGTTAACCTACCCTGCATGTTTTTGGGAGGTGGGAGGAAACTGGAGTACCTGGAGAAAACCCATGCAGGCACGGGGAGAACATGCAAACTCCACACAGGCAAGGCTGGATTTGAACCCGGGTCCTCAGAACTCTGAGGCAGACGTGCCACCCAGCTGATAGATGAAACGACAAATAATCGATTGTCAAACTAATCGACAATCGATTCATTTAGAAACTTTGTTTAACTTAAAATTGTCAGAATCCTCAGAATTTCAGCTTCTCAACAATAAATATTCTCAGATTTCTGTAGTCATCAATGGAAGCAGACTGGTTATCTTTGTATTTGTATTATCTTTGTATTTAATCAAAATAAGACTTTTGGAAACATCTGCTTTACTTTGGAAAAAGAGGATTTATTACCTATTATTATTATCATCTATTTTCTGACGAATGTTAAGGACCAAACGAATAACTGAATCATAATAAATTAGTTTTTGTATTTTCTGGACTGTCAATTTGAAATAATGTACTCTTTTTAATAAAAGGATGGAAATAAAAAAACATTTATCTGATTCATCGATTAATTGAAAAAATCCCCCCAATGGATTAATCGATTATTAAAATAATCGTTGCAGCCCTAATAAAGTTCTTTGTCTCTGTTGATTTTGTCAAATAAATTCATCTTAAAACAATCTTCTTATTGTATATATACTATATATTGGTGTGTCGCTTACTGGTGGATTTTTGCGGGTGATAGGGACGGAGCCCTGCCACAAAAGCTGCCACAAAATGCCCACCTAAAGGTTTATAATTTCCTATAGAGGCCACAAGATCGCGACATAGCACTACATGAAGCTCATAATCACATTTCTTTCCATGGGACCAAGCTGTCACAAGATTGTGGTAAAGGACTACTTGAAGTTCCTCAAGTATATACAGTGGATAGAAAAAGTCTACTTACCCCTGTTCAAATGTATTTTTCTTTATATAACAAGAAAGGACCACAATGAATAATGATAGTTTTTCTACCATTAATGTGACATATTACCTGTACAACTCAATTATACTTTTAAAAAAAAAAAAATTATAGAGAGGGGAAGTAAACTAAAACACTGAAATAATAGGATTGCAAATATGTACACACCCTCTGACCAATGGACGTGCCTGTGTTCAGAATTAACCACATCATTAAACACATTTAATCTCATGTTAAATGGGAGTCAACATACACCTGCCACCATTTAAAGTGCCTCTGATTAACCCCAAATACATTTCAGATGTTCTAGTAGGCATTTTTCTGACATTTGTTTGGCTGAAGGTTTTGTGTTTCACATTGACTGCTATTTCATAACAGTTTATAATTCCCTCCCCCTCCATCTGAAGAAAAACATCCCACATTATGATGCTGCCTCCACCATGCTTCACTGTAGGTATGGTGTTCTTTTGGTGATGAGCAGTGTTGTGTTTGCGGCAAACATACATTTTCGAATTATGGATAAAAAGGTTTAACCTTGGTTTCTTCGGACCATAAAAAAATCTCAAATGTGGAAAATGTGTTATGGGGATGGAAAGACTCATTAATAGTCAAGCATATGAACAATTATTGACTATTGCTGTCAAATTTGAATTATTTGTATTACAACAGAGGCTAAAACATCGAGAGCTCACTGGAATTGGAAAAATATCTGCATCAAAGCACATCATGCTGGATGATAGGTGGTCAAATGCATTTGTTAAGCACTACACACACCTAAAATAAACAAAACATCCATACGTATGGTTTTGTGGTCCATATTAAGTTATTCATTAACATTCTACTGTCCATGTTCTCAGATGACAAAGGAGCCTCATTGGGATTTTTTTTTTAACCCCCCCCCTCCACTTCCCCTTTCAGGCTGCGACTGGCCTCATAAACGTCTCCAGACACAAGGGCTCTGTCCGCCATCTGACAATGATTAGGTAGCGGCCTCGCTCAATACATGTCAAGCCTGCATACTCAATTGCACCGCAGCTCACCTTTATAACGTAGTAAAACTAGCAACCCGTACATTATTTTTTAACGTCTTTTTTTTTTTTTTTTTTTGGGATGGGGGGGTCAGGAAATGCCAATCAATGGTGTACTTATTGCCTTCAGAGGGGCGACAGCAACTCAACGTTGAAAAGAATAACGACTCAGCTCGAGACTGAAATGCCTTAGTTTTCCCTGGAAATCTGATGTTGTCCCTCTGGCAAATCTAGAAACTACAAACTTAAAGCAAGAATAAGTCATAATCTTACCATGATTACAATAACATGCTTCACAATCAGGGTGCGTCAAACACTAACCCCTTTGATAATGACTGTAAAATACAGCTTTTCCAATGTGTATCGCAGGGTGTGAACATAAGCACTTTGCAGTCAGTGTCTGTACAGGCTTTAGTTAGCTGTACTCACACATTACCAATCACAGTTTTTTAATTGGCTGAAACCAGTTTGTGTATTCTCAACTACTTTATTGTCTTCTCAATTCAATGTTTAATCCACATAATGCTTCGGTAATATTTGTGAAGTTAACGTAGCTTACATGTCTTTGGGGGTTTTATAGTGACCGTTGAAATTATATCTTATCGATGATGTCTTTAATCTTTAACTTGCAAACCTTACATGTTACTGTTCTCTTTTTCCCGATTTGATCAAAGCAAGGCAAATGTATTCATCTTTGGCACTCCCTTCAAGATACTCTCATTCGGTGGCCACTGCACTCTGCATCATAGCCTACTGGTGGTTTGCACTCACTACACAAAAAATTATTTCTCGTTCGAGTCTCATGAATACCAAGTCAAAATCGTGTTTTAGCAAAGCAAGTCGTAAAATAGGACTCGAATCGCCCAGCTCTGATCATCTCCCGAGTGCAAATGGGATCCTTGGTTGATGTATGAGTTCCGTTCCCACGGTGCCAACGCAACCTGAATTTGTACACAAATTAGAATGTAACTATTGCAGTAGTAAAGTCATAATTACAGTAAATATTTGCATGAAAAACACTTCTAGGCCTTAAATATAAACAATTTAAATAAAGAAACTTAAGTATGCCGGTAATTCTTTAGAGTGTAGTTAATAGCATGCCGTTCGTAAGGTCGAAAGATCGGGTATTAGAAAAATGCCGCTGGAAAATCCCTCACCGGTTAATTCAATTTATGGTTGGAAAACATTTCTGCCTTCTCATTGATTTGAGACACGAGAGCACAATTTTGCAGTGGAGGATGTGATTTCTGCTGTGACACCATTTCAGTCACCCTTGGAGGCTGGTTTTGTAAGGGAAGTATGGTGTCTTAATTATTTTTGGGAAAAATGTCTGACTGCAGCTACTTTGATTGGCAAAGTGTTCAAAGGTCTATTACCATAAAATTAAACAGATCTTTTAAAACGTAGAAAACTCAAGAGACACAGTGGAACCTTTAAAGTCGAACACCCTTTAAGGCTTGGGTGTCAAACCTGTCTTTATTGCAGGCCACACCGTAGTTACTTGTTAGGGTTGCCCTCAGGGTCCTGTTATAACGGTGAGACGAAATACAGTTAGTGCACCTCTATTGTGAGGGCTACGTTCCAGACACCCCCGTGGTAAGTGGAAATCCGTGAAATAGATGTGCCCTATTTACAGTACACCCTAGGCATGTTTTCATAACATGTACATTATTAAAAATGTTTTTAAAGGCCTTTAAACACTTTTAAAACAATTCAAACACATTTAAACATTGAGAGAAAGCAAGAGCAATGGATAACACAAAAATATTGTACAAATAGTTTAAAAATATGTATAGTGTACAGTAGTACTGTATTCAACAGTCACCAGTAAAGACAACCACGATGACAATAAAGCAAGACATTACCATTTCAAAGCCAAAAGGTGTCCATGAATGTCACAAAAGTATTTTATTGTGCATCTTAAAGCCTTTTCACACCGCGCTGAGGGGGTGACGGCATGTTTTGCCGTCTCGTGGAGCTGGGGCGGCAATGCAGAGGGCGGCTGACACTCCGCAGAGCGACTTCGAATAGAAAGAAGTTCTATTTCGACAGCCATATCCCGCTGATGTCAGAATGATCCTCCAGACTGATTTCTGTGTGCTTTTTTTGGCGGACTTGTACTAGCGAAACAAACTAGCCTAAAACTTCCGAGATCCTGACGAACCATTACTATGTGCAGGGCGGTTTCTGATATGGGCGAGATGGGCAGCCGCTCAGGGTGGCATCCTGTGGGGGACGGAAAACGCACTTTTTTTTCCCGCAGCTAGTCTTCTCCTTAAAATGAGCAACGCCAAGGCTTTGTTTTGCAAAAAAAAAAAAGACGGATACATCATGCCGAAGTTGCCGAGGTGCGGTCTGCTTCTCCAGCGGGAAAACTTTCCTGTTACTTCCTGGTGGGCGTCTTCATAAGCACTTCTGAATCTGGGCACGCTGCGCCAGGCGCTGAGGTGGTCGCCGCTTTGACTGAGCTTCTGCGCGAGGTACTTTAACATTGACCAGGTGCTGTGTGAAAAGACCTTAAGTCTCTTCCTTTTTGGAAAGTCAACATTAATATTTTGTCTTCTCTTTAGGAAATGAAACAGTCACACTTTCAACAGTCTGAATTATTATGCTATATTATTAGGGATGCACAATAAGTATTGGACCGATAAGTATCACCACGATATTGGGGGGGACAATGACATCACACTGATCGGTCTGATACAAAAAAAAAAACTAGACCGATAACAAGAGCAGTATCCCTTTCCGGCGTCTCACTATGTGGCTGCTGTTGCATTGGCTCAGGGTAGGCATGGATGATATGACCAAAATTCGTCACCTACTAAACCAAAAATAGTCAATATCCACAGTAAATTACTTTATGATCGCCAGCATGATTGTTGAAATTACCCCCATCCAGTGATTTTGAGTTCGTAACCAAGATGCTCGGTGCAAGACCCGGCGGCCCACAAAGCAGCGAACCCGGTTAGTAGCTCGAGCCGACCGAGAAGCAGGCGGGGTTGGTTTGGCCGAATGCCGCAGCATGGTTGTCGCGATGGGCTAACTGGTAAGGTAAGAATAGCTAACCCCTGCAAACGCCGCTCTACCTATCTTGCTTTCCAACGTTCGCTCACTCGACAATAAATTAGATCAAGTACAAATGGAATTAACATCAGAACACACAATGGACCTCCTTCGTTCGACGGGGCCAGCGCAAGCGTGCATCCACTAATGACGTGCATCTGACGGCTTCGCCCAGCAACAACACTCCCACCCGCCCAGCCACAATTTCAAATGTCTTTAAATAAACTAACAGGAATGATCGCCCATTCTTACTGTATATTGTTTGAAAAAACAAAACAAAACATGAATATTTGAACCTGTGTATTATTTTAATATCTTGGTATTGATTGCAGGTAGGGCGGCACGGTGGCCGATTGGTTAGAGCGTCAGCCTCAATCCCCGTCCCCGCCTGTGTGGAGTTTGCATGTTCTACCCGTGCCTGCGTGGGTTTTCTCCCACATCCCAAAAACATGCATTCATTGGAGACTCTAAATTGCCCGTAGGCATGACTGTGAGTGCGAATGGTTGTTTGTTTCTATGTCCCCTGCGATTGGCTGGCAACCAGTTCAGGGTGTACCCCGCCTCCTGCCCGATGACAGCTGGGATAGGCTCCAGCACGCCCGCGACCCTAGTGAGGAGAAGCGGCAAAGAAAATGGATGGATGGATGGATGATGGCAGGTACATGTTTACAGTACATGGCATCTCATCTCAATCTCATTGTGTATAGTGACAATAAAAAGCATTCTATTATAGGACCAGTTTACTATAAAACACAGTTGCATACAATTTACATACGTATGTGGTCCCTGCTTCAGCTTTCCATTTGGGGGTCCTTGAAATTGTTAAAGACCTGTGAAATATAACCATTAAAAAAAATAATAGCTGTTATCAGTATCAATATCAGCTTGGAGAAACAACAAGTTATCGGTCATAAGTATTGTTGGAAAAAACAGTTATTGTGTATCCCTATTTATTATCCATCCATTTTCTGAGCCACTTCTCCTCACTAGGGTCGCGGGCGTGCTGGAGCCTATCCCAGTTGTCATCGGGCAGGAGGCGGGGTACACCCTGAGCTGGTTGCCAGCCAATCGCAGGGCACATACAAACAAACAACCATTTACACTCACAGTCACACCTACGGTCAATTTAGAGTCTCCAATTAATGCATGTTTTTGGGATGTGGGAGCAAACCGGAGTGCCCGGAGAAAACCCACGCAGGCACGGGGAGAACATGCAAACTCCACACAGGCGGGGACGGGGATTGAACCCCGCACCTCAGAACTGTGAGGCTGACGCTCTAACCAGTCGTCCACCGTGCCGCCCTATTTATTATTATTCAATAAAAACATAAATAATTGCATTTGTTATTGCTTCAGCTACATCTGAGGAGCCCAGGATAGGCTATTTAAATATGGCGGGAAATTGTGTTTGTATGTTTTGTTGTTGTTGTTGTTGAAAAAACATGGGTAGAAGGTGAGCTGCACAGTTTTTGTATATGGACTAGGCATGTGCATAGAGTGCAGCTACATTTCTTGTCCCTTACCTAATACAGTGTGTTCTGTGTGGGAGCCCTAACAATCAAGTATCATATAAATATTACATAATTGCCCTTGCATTTGGTTATTATCATTTGTATGCATAGTTTTGAACAAACTTGTCAAACTTTCATGGGCCGCATAAAATGATTCCTGAAGAAATACTGTAGAAGTCTCGATAAGGGGCGTCAAGATAAAATATACATGAATGAATTAAATATGAACATTTGTGTACAGGCTAGCGAGAGGATAACAACTTGCTAAAACGAGGTTGTGACAACTCCGTCTCGGGTTAAATTAAGTTGTTAGTTTACTCTACAAACCACCAGGCCGTGCTGCAATGGACAAGCATTTGTTTCCTCAGTAAACAGATTAGCTACCTATTTGACGTCACCGGGTAGAAAAGTCGCAAAGTGAAAGTATATGGATGTCGTAATGAGTCATATTCCTTGGACTGCCGCTTTCTGTCTCACTCACCTCTTAAAATTAATCCTGTGGTGGCCCGTCTCACACACACACACACAGACACACACACAGACACACACACACACACACACACACAGTGAAGGAAAACCTTTAGTTTACTGAGTTGTCGCTTTTACCTAACCATGTTGTTTATCTTGGATGTTCACGTCATCTCTAGTCCTAAGCCAAAGCTAGGCTTGCTTTTGTTTTTTTTCCAAAAGAGCGGGCTAAGCTAATTAGTTTGGCAGGCATTTTCAGAGCTTACCACAAGTAGCTGTCAAGGAAAACTATTCTATAATGTACCACATTGCAACTAAGAATAAACAGCTATAGGTACAGTATATTACAGTATGTTAACTGACAAACACTCCTCCACTATGTTACCAGTCCGTTTCTATAACGACCCAAAGAAATGTGCATTGTTAACCTGGTTAGTATCTCTTTCTCTGTCCGCACAGTGTATTTTCTAGCTGATCACCATCTCCATCTGCTGTGGAAAAATGGATTGTAAACATCAGAGAGGAAGTAAAATAGAGGAAAAAACGTTAAAATTCAAGTAGCATGTAAATTACTTTTCGCTTGCTTGCGTTTACTGTTATTGAAAAGAGTTGGTTGCCATGAGAGGGAAATTCAAAGCAAAATTCATGACTTTTAATTTTGAAGTGCATTCTTCCAAGCAGACTTGGTAATAATGATTGTCTATAGAAGTCATGCCATCTTTTCATTATTGCCATTCAGGTTTTAACGTTAAAACAACTATGTGAAGTGAGCTTACTTTATGAGTAACTCGACAAAACCATTGGGAACACTGTTCTTTCTATCATTGCCAAGGCGACTGTGCATGACCTACGTTGGTCGTTGGCAATGATCATCGTTTGCAACCCCACAGTCATTTTTTCATGGCTTTTCTTTTTACAATGTGTGTATATATATATATATATATATATATACATATATATATATATATATATATATATATATATATATATATATATATATATATATATAGACACACAGTATGTAAGGAGAACCACAGTTGCTGATGCACTTTTTCGCCTTATATTAAACACTGGGGGAACAGTAAACATAAACACGATGAGTGGATGTAGACAGGAGCTGCTGTCAGCCACAGGTCTCATACAGACGCTCACACGCAGACTCACCAATGTCACATGGCACCCTAGGCCCCGTCTCTTAAAGGCACATACATGTACACAAACACTATTTTCTATACACAATATCCTTACAGTTATTCTATTATTATTATTATTATTCTTATTACTCGTGAAGGCAGCATTTCATCACCAAGGCCCTGAATTGCACTTGTCATTTAGGGTAGCGGTGTAGCGCACGACATCGCCAAACACAAGCAAAAGTTAACTGAACATTTGCGTATGTGCTGGTTATCAGACGCTAACGCTGATAACGCTTTTAGCTAACCCTAATCTCTGCTAACACTACATCTCGGTTTACGTTTTGACTTTGAGCTGATAGTGCTTTGGCTGCTGCTGGAAAGTGGCTCTTTTGCTCTGGATCCTCAGCCAGCCTAGCTGCTAAGTCTTTGACTGGTCATTGGCTGCTAAGGTGGTTACTATTGAAATTACCCCCACTGTTACATCACAGTAGGCAGAAATATAGAATGCCTCAGTCACGGACACAATTTCGGAAATGGGCAGATAACTAAATATATACTTGGTTTAATTTCACACTTGATGGGTAGACGAGTACTTCAGACATCCAACTATTTGGATACAAACATTTAAAATGTAAATTTTCCGTATTATACTGTAATTCTTATCAGACGTTTGACTGTCCCCTCCTTAACTGTTGGAGAAGCTACACAAAATTTACCACACAGGCAATCAGTGTGACGATAGTTGTGGGGTGTTTTGTTCATATTTTTCCAAATCAATATCCAAACGTCTTGGTTGAGCGCAGCTTATCGTGGTGTGCGTGTGCAACTTTTTGATTGCAGGTTTCTTTCAATTAGAATCATGTGTGTGGCTCAGAGGAGTTGGCCTCATGGTCCACATGAATCCACGTTCTGTTTGCCTGTTGACAAACTTTTTTTAAAATTGTATTTTATTTGATTGATTGAT
Organism: Phycodurus eques; assembly: GCF_024500275.1. NCBI lineage: Eukaryota > Metazoa > Chordata > Actinopteri > Syngnathiformes > Syngnathidae > Phycodurus > Phycodurus eques. The sequence goes on along the minus strand of NC_084527.1, from coordinate 18,314,690 downwards.
TGATTGATTGATTTTTAAAGAACTTACCCAAACTGTCTATGGAGTGTCTGTCTTACTTTAGGAGTGCAAAGTGTACAGGGTGGGTGGTATTTGGCCTTGTGTGATGGTTTGTGGTATATGTAGTTGGTGGGCATGTTTGCTCAGTAGATTAGAAGCCAATCTTAAAATGAGAATTGAGTTGCAGGGATGCCCTGGCGACCAGTCCGCCTTCCCAACTAAATCAGTTGAGATTGACTACAGGCTACAGCTCAATCGCGACCCTGATGAGGCCAAGCACTGTCGAAAATGTTTGGATGGAGTTACAGAGAGTTACTTACATTCAGTACTCTCGCTGTACTACAAGCTGTGTGCTTACATAATGTAGCCACACCAGAAGTCGCTTTGATTCTGTATGTTTTTTGGAAAGAAATATGCATCTATAATCAAAATCTCAACCAAAGGATATCTTGGTAAACATCAGCTCAGCAATCTTCAAAGGCTTGTTAATTATTTACAACGTAATTAGTAAAAGTTACTGATGGTGATATTTTGAGCCTGGAACACATGAAGTCACTTTGCATTATTTCCTGTGAGACTTTTTTTTTTTTTTTATTTTAATTTAGAACAATTTGGAAGTCAACCTAACCAGATTAGGTTGGACTGTGGGGACCCCATCCACTGCATATTTGTCATTCTTCATTTTCAGACATGAATGTCACCTTTTATTTGGCTAAAGAATAATTTTAATTGCCTTTTTTTCTGACCCCTAGTAGTTTGATTTACAGACAACTTGGCATTTTTGACACCCTAAATATGAAATGACCTCTTTGTCCTACAGGGTAGGTTATAACATACGCAGAAAAATGTCACTCAAAACACACACAAGCACGCACACACACACACACACACAAGCATGCACAAACACACACACACACAGACACATGTGCAGGAGGCTGTAAGAGTAGTTTATTAGGTGGCCATAAAAGCAAATGTTGTGCGAAATTTATCCAGTATGAGTTAACTCTGTTTTCGCAATAGGCCCACCAGGTTATGTTTGTTAAAAAATGTTTTCTTGCTTTTTTAGTAGAGGAGGGGGTAGACCAGCTGACTGTCTGCTGACGAGGTCCAATAAAGTGTGCAGTTCTTGGCACACTATAAACTGTCGCTGCCCACATGAAACATCATGTGAAGTCACAGTTTTGACGTCAATACATCATATACTGAAACACAAATGTGACTTAGTGGAGAAAAGTTCGAAAGATTGAACATGATCCACTTCGGTATCAAGGCACCCCAGTGTGAAATTTTGCTGCATTCAGCACTTCTAACAACTCAAACATTTAAAACTATTTCAGCATCAAATCATCATCATCGTTTGTATATGTTCTTGAAGCAGTATTTCTTTTTGAGTTTTTCCACTACACAGTGTTGCCTTGAGAGATTAAGTAGTTCTGTGACCAAGTTCAACACTTTTATCTCAAATCCTCTTCCCTAATAAAATGAATGGAAGTGCCATTTATCTGTTCGGCCCGTCTACCCCCCAAAAACAAATATGTTGTGTTTTCTTTTGTTGTACGCACCGTTTTTTGAAAACAACAACAACTGAACGTTACAAAAGGTCTTTAGAGCAACTCTTAATTCTTATATGGATGTCTGTTTGATCCACTTTTTCAATTTGTTCCTAAGGGGGCGCCATACTAACACCTGTCCATCAGAGCATCCTCTTGCCATCTGTCTTCCACACCAGCACACACTTCCACGCAGCTATCTCTTGACTTGAGGGCTCCCGGCAGCCGTCAACAGCAGCAGCAGAAAGTACTTAGCACTCTAAAAGCAGGCGCGACGGGCTTTGTCCTAATCCCCGTTTGGGCTTCGACACGAGCCCAAATAAACCACTGCAATGGGACACTTCTGTTTACCAGGATTGTGTGAACAGAATACTAAGAAAAAGCCAAGCGGTGACTTGTGCTGACATGAAATACTGAAATTATGCAGTTTTCTTTTTCTTTGGCTTTTTTGACTCAGTCCAGTGAGCATTAAAGGATTCACTGGCACGTTTAGGTTATTCCTTGGCTTTCTGTGACATTTTTTGCCTCATGAGCCCTCAATTCAGTGACCAAAAAGTTTTAACTCACGCATTTTGCTTTTTCTTTGGCCTTTTGACCTCACAATACCTCTATTCAGTGAGCCTCAAAAGATTAACTTGTGTCTTTGGCTTTTCGCTTTGCCTTTTTCCACACAAGATATCAGTTCAGTGATTATCAAAGGATTAACTCGCTCATTTTACTTTTTCATTCATTTTCATGCTCAATATTTATCATATCTTTTCATGGGCCAACACTCAAGGAATGATACTTTGCTACAATGTAAATTATTCCGTGTGCAACTCGTAAAACAGTGTGAATCTACTCTTGCCTCAAAATATCTCACCCCACAACAATTTATCTTAACGATTGCAAGGAAAAGTGAGTACACCCCTAAGTGAAAATGGAACCAAGGTGAATAGGAACCAAGGTGTCAATATTTTGTGTGGCTACCATTATTATTATTTAACTCTTTATTTAAATTTTTTTTTTTCTAAATTTACTAAATTTGGTGCAAAATCAAACTCACATTTGTAAATCAAAGGAAGAAGAACCAGAGAAAACTAAATTAAAAAAAGGTACGGGATGATCCATACACTGTCAAATTGTGTAGTATAAGACAATATGCCTCAAATAGTGTAGCTATTTATAAACAATGTATTTAATTGGTTCAATATGCACACCATTTCTGCCATTGTTTTTCACCCAAATCTTTTTCAAGGCGTATGGAGTAAGTCATACGCTCTAGAACATTGATCTTGTAGATCTTTTACAATGTAAATCGCAGCTTGCAACAGCTTGAAAAGATAAATGTCATTTTTATCCAGTACTTCCGGTACAATACCAAGATAAATGGTCGTGAACGATACGCAGACACCAAAAATGTAAGACCTTTGAGATCATCTTTGCTACTTTCCTCCAAAAGGCCAGGATGGAGGGGCAGGACCAAAAGATGTGAGCATGATCCACCATGAACTCTCCACAGTCCCTCCAACAGCCCAGTTGTGTACCAGTCTCTTTGTGTTTCTGTTTGGGGGGGTAATAAAAAAAGCGGATTCAGTTTTTCCAACAGAAGTCCCTCCAAGTCCAAGAAATGGTGGAAGAAGCTTGCGTTTCCCATGAATCCAGATACATGTGCCCTGGGTTTTCAATGTTCAACTCTTTTTCCCATAGTCTGTGGTGTCCATATTTAGTGATGTGATACTATGGTATAACTTGCTTATCAGGCCCTTGTGGCTGCCTGAGTTATAAGCATCCATAAACACATGAATAATCTTTGGTGGGTCTGTTGGTTTAACACCTCGCAGTCTTCTACAGAAGTAGTCACAACAAATGCTTGGCTAGCCCATGGTTCTGACATAATTGACTAAAGCTATTAAGCTCCCAGTTTTTGACAATTCTACAAATACAAATAATACCACCATAAATCCATTGTATCTATGGTCAAGAAAGGTTAATGTAAATTCTATGTTATATGCAGGCCATCTAAGCAATGTAATCTGTTTTTGGAGTTGGAATCTTTTAATCACTTCCCCCCCATACCTTCATTGCGGAATTAACCCATTGGCTTGTTGTTTTTAATGTTCCCTTGTCCATTCCTATACACCCATCAGCAACTGTGGCACATCTGTTAAAGAGAACTCTATAGCCTTCCATTTGGCCACGTAAAGTGGATTACAGCAGTAAATTACAGGTCTCAACTGGGCTGCTAAATAATAATTCCTCAAGGAGCGGAGAGCCATGCCGGCTCTCTCCACCAGAGCTGGATGGTAGCAAGTCTAAACCTGGTCTTCCTTTTTTCCTGGATAAATCCTAAAATCTCTCTAAATTGTCTCAGGGGGTTATGGACTTGTAATTATATATAAAAAAAAGATACAATAATCTTGCAAGGATATTCATTTTGACCAATGTACCCCCGCACCTGTTCAAGTCGTTGATGCTTGTATAGTTAGTATTGAATAACTGTGACAAAGTCTTTAGATAAATTGACTCCCAGATATTTAATGCGGGTCCAGTGCCATAGCCTGAGTTTTATGTACATTTACGGCATAACCTGAGTGTTGCCCAAATGTTTCTAACATTGTCATTAATAGAGGCAAGCCTGAGTCAGGGTTCTTTAATGTAACGAATACATCGCCCGCATACAGACTTATTTTGTATTCCACTCCTCCTAAAAGAATACTATTCAAACCTATCAACTGACGTACGGTTTGGGCTAAGGGTTCAATAAATAAATTAAATAGGCTGTGACAGAGGGGACAGCCCAGTTTACAGCCACATTGTAGAGTTATGGAATTAGAGCGATTGCTATTAACTTTAATTCTTGCGGGAGGGGAGGAATAGAGTGCCTGAATACATCTTACAAAATGGACTTTCCCTACATCTTACCAATTCAGCCCGAATGATAGTGTCAATTTGATCTTTATGAATCCGTTCAATGATGTGTAGGGTTCTTCTTATATTGTCCTGAGCTTGCCTGTTTTTAAAAAAAAAAATTATGACTCCCATTTGGTCCTCATCAATTAACCAGGCCATTGGTGTTTCCATTCTTTTTGCAAGAATAATGGATATGTAGTTGGTGTTTAAAACACTAATGGGTCTGTATCCTTTGCAATCCTTGGCATCTTTTTCCTTCTTTCGGAATTACAGGTATGAAGGCCTCCCTCCAGGACAGGGGGGAGGGCCTCCCTTTAGGGTATAATGAAAGCAGAACTGTAGGAGAGGGAGCAGGTGTTCTCTCATTGATTTTTACCACTCTGGTTGGGAAACCATCCAATCCAGGCAATTTGTTAGAGTTCAAGGGTGAAATGGCTTTATTTCCTCTGTTATTATTGGTAATATTATTGGTAATATAAGTTTACCATTAATGTCTTCACCCAATGTAGGAAGGTATAAGGTGTTCAGAAATTCAACTTTTAAGTGGTCTCATCTGCGTTCCCTGGCTCTGTCCTATGGTACTCACTCAGCTTCTCCCGGATTTGCCGTTGGAAATGTTGCCTTCCTCCGTCGTGTTGGATCTTGGCTGCCTCCTAAAGTAGAAGACAAGCCAGCGCCTCCTCCGATATGCTCTCCTTACTGGGCCCGGCGGTGATTTCGCCCACCTCGACTCCTCGTCTCCGCAAGTCCTCGGGTGCTTGAGTCGTGCTACTGGCTTATTTTAGACGTGGGACTTTTCTCTCTCTCCATGCATCGTGAAGGATCTTCTCTTTCGTTGTGAATTGGAGAAAATGAACCACAACGGAGCGAGGGAGGCACTTGGCGGAGGTTTTCGTGCCATAGCACGGTCGGCTTGTTCTATCCCTAGGCTGCATCCATGCTCGTTCCCCAGCTCCGACCTGGGAAAGTTTTCACTGAAGGCCACCGCGGATGTGTCCTTGGCACCCTCTGGTTTACCATAGATCCTGAGGTTGTTGCGCCAAGATCGCCCTTCCAAATCAGTCATCTTCTCCCGTAATGCCCGCTGGTTAGTAAGAAGCTTGGGTGAGGGTCTCCTAGATGCCAATGTCCCATTTCTCCATGCAGGCCATGCTAATCTCCATCTCTCCAACTTGTTTCACTGTGCCTTCGACTTGGCTCGTCACTTCGTGTATTCACTTCCGTTTTGAATTCCTAAATGTTTTTTTTTTTTTAAATATCTTACCGAAAGCATGCCCAGAAGTCAGAAAGTTCTTTTTTCAATTCAGCCCGAAGCGATGCCATCCCTGCACTCATCACCTCGCAGATTTCCCTTCTGTACTCCATCTTGACTGGTTGGGCTGTCGCCGCCCTCAACTTCTCCCTCGGTTTCTCGTTCAGTGTTGTTTCGTAGTCCATATTCCTTTTTCTTATTTTTGTCCCCACTCATTATAAAAGCAAGAGTGAGTTCAATGAGCAAAACCTTTGAATTACTATACAATTTGTGGCTGATACTTGGAGCTCGATCATTACGCTGCCATCTTGTGTCGCAAGCCACTGGAGGTCCTGTGTGCCCACCATTCTTTTTCGGCACTGCCTTAACCAACTCTCTTGGATTCATCGGTTGCTACTAGAATGAAATATCTAAGCGTTATACTCAATTCTTTGACCGTTCAACATAGTGAATGATGTTTCTGCTGAAACACTTGTCCTTTGCCATTTCCTTTGTTTGCCACATGCTCCTGAAGGTCAATGATCTTCCACACCCATCCCCCCCTTCAACCCCAAACACACACACACACACACACACACACACACACACACACGGGGTGACCTTGAGGGTGTTAGGAGTGTTGACATTTGTTTGGACGTTGCTTCAATTCCTCAGACCGCCGCGGGGGTCACATGGCACTGACATCAAAGGGGAGCATTTCTTCCTGGGCGACGACGGAGAGCCCTCATGTTTATTCTAAACGTACCACTGTCTTGCTTTCTCTCCGTTTACCTGTCTCTCTGTCTGTCTTTGTCTCCACACAATGTAATATGAAGCTGTGAGGGGTACCAAAATAATGATCTGTAGCCATTGTGAAGACATGCAGAATAATAGTAAAGGTACAACTCATGAGTCATTTTGGTCGACCCATTGTCATAATCTACTGGACGGCTAATTGCTGTCCCCATTGCGTGAAATAATCTATAATACTCATCTTTAATACTACATATTCTGAATCACGTTCCTTACCATTGGCTTAGGTCGTCATGGATGTGTGTTGAATTAATTTGAGGGGACGGCAAATTTAGACTCTTGAACAAGCTGTACAATCTGTAATACAAAGAACACACATTAATGGTCAGAAATAGCCATATCCTTAATGTCAACTGATAGAATTTCAGCATCCTTAGAGATGACCAGGTCTGAGATGTGACCTTGAGTGTGGGTTGGACTCTTAATATGTTGAGGGAGGTCAAACGTGTGCAGTATAGCAGGGAGTTCTTTAGATTTTGTTTTTGTTTGTTTGTTTGTTAAAGTCTCCCATTATTACAAAATAGTTGTGGTCATTACAAATAACTTCAGCAGTTCTGAAAATCCTCCATACATTTTTCATTGTATCTTGGAGGTCTATAAATTATTAAAACAAAAACCTTTGGATCACCTTTTACTACTGTCCTATTATTATTGTTATTATTATTATTATTATTATTATTATTGCCACTCCCCTTTCTACTTGCACCGGGCTATTGCAATATTAGTCATTCGAACTGCTCTAAGTGCTGGAGGACGCTGCATCTCTTGCACAATTGTCAAAAATAAATAAAATAAAATAAAAAATGTACCTGCATTACCAGATAACTATTAACCCTTTATTGCTCAGTGACTGTTTTTTGTCAATGTCTTTGTCTCAAAAGTGTTCTCTGTCAATTGACTGTCTGTTGTCGTACGAGAGCGGCTCCAACTACCGGAGACAAATTCCTTGTGTGTTTTTTGGACATACTTGGCAAAAAAAGATGATTCTGATTCTGTGGTTATCATTACTCAATACACTTTCCCCCTTGGCCATCACTGTTGCTCTTTGGTGGGGAAGTATTGTCCAACAAGAGGCTTTGCTGGACTGGAGGCATAGTTGGCCAAACTTCAAATTGTCCCACTTTCAGGTTGTGTTCCACTTCATGTGTATGAATCTTTATTAAATGTTTGTATTCCCTGCTCAGTAATTCATGAGCACGCTGAGCTTTGAGCTTTTTGTTATTTTCCTCCCACCACCACCTCCCCCCCGGGGAGGTGTTTTGTTTTGATGTCCTCCACCACCACAGGCAGATGAATGGCCACACAGAGGGCCCCGGGGTGGGGGGAGTTGGGCACGGTGAGGAGGCGCTTTGGACATGTTAAAGGACACCTGTGGGGCATTAGGGGGGCCTCTTCATGATGGACAGGGTTCCACTTCAGGTGGCAGTAATTTCTCTTAAATCAGGGGGGAGGGACTGCGGGGTCTCATTGTGTGTGTGTGTGTGTGTGTGTGTGTGTGTGCGTGTGCCTTCGTGTGTCACTATTGAATGTGTGTGCATTCAATGGAAAGATGTAATACAGAGAACTCCCCTTTATCACGGGGATAATTGCAGACCCGCTCACATTAGTTGAAAATCCGCAATATAGCATACATAATTTTTTTTAAAATAGTTTTACCCCTCCCGCACCCTTGTAAGCTTATTAAAGCATAAAATGTATAGAAAATACAGTATTGTAGTGCCTGTGTGCATGCATTTGCCTTTAAGAGGCGGGGCCTAGTGGGGTGGCGTGTGACATTAGCGTGTGAGTCTCTGGGCGTGAGCTGTGGCCGACTACAGCTTTTTCAAGACTGAGCTCATCGTGTTGAAATGTTTTACTTTTCTCTTTTCTGTTTTCAATAAGCGGCATGGTGAACGACTGGTTTGCACATCTGCGGCACAGTTCTGATGTTGCGGGTTCAAATTTGGCCTCGCCTGTGTGGAGTTTGCACGTTCTCCCCATGCCTGCGTGGATTTCCTCCGGGTACTGCGGTTTCCTCCCACATCCCCAAAACATGCATGCACTCTAAATTGCCCAGAGGTGAGAATGTGAGTGCAAATGGTTGTTTGTTTATATGTGCCCTGCGATTGGCTGGCAACCAGTTCAGGGTGTACCCGAAGATAGCTGGAAAAGGCTCCAGCATGCCCGTGACCTTATTTTGTTTGTAAGAACCCCTGAGGATAAGCGGTACGGAAAATAAATGAATGAATGAACCTTTTCAATAAATGACTGAGGAATGCATCTGCGACTATGGCTCTCCTTTCCCACATGCGAGGGCATTACAGTAAGTATATTGTGAAAACCCATAGAAAGCAATCACTTAAAAAAAGGTGACCTAGCAGAGGTGGGAACAATGAACCGTGATATAGCAGGGCTACGCTGCACACACACACATATATATATATATTATATAAATTATATATATATATATATATATATATATATATATATATATATATATAGATATAGATATAGATATATATATATATATAGATATAGATATAGATATAGAGGCGGCACGCGGTGGCCGACTGGTTAGAGCGTCAGCCTCACAGTTCTGAGGACCCGGGTTCAATCCCGGGCCCCGCCTGTGTGGAGTTTGCATGTTCTCCCCGTGCCTGCGTGGGTTTTCTCCGGGCACTCTGGTTTCCTACCACATCCCAAAAACATGCATAAATTGGAGACTCTAAATTGCCCGTAGGCATGACTGTGAGTGCGAATGGTTGTTTGTTTGTATGTGCCCTGCGATTGGCTCCAGCACGCCCGCGACCCTAGTGAGGAAAAGCGGCTCAGAAAATGGATGGATGGATATATATATATATATATATATATGTGTTCCCTGGCTCACATGTCAATGGTCTTCAGGGAGTAATGACAAGATTGAGTTACCGAGTTACCCCGTGCTCACTGTCGTCGATACCTTAACCAATTTAACTGACGTTGCCCTCACTGTTCTCCTGATCTTAATTAGCTCAAATTTGCTTGTATAGTAGTAGCCCTGCACTGAAGCACATAATTTATTTTTACTAGAGATCATATGATATCATAACTATATTGTACAAGAAAAAAAGCGGTAAATGTAGGAAATTATTATGACTTTTTTGGCGGGGGGGGATTTTATGAGATTAATAGTGTTAAGTGAGAATTTTTAAATGTCAGAATTTGTGTCTGAATCTTATGACAAATTTGATCATATGCGAACATAATGCTAATATTGTAAGAAAAAAACTGATACATTCACGTGCGTATGAGGTTTGGCGTAAATATCCAGGTCTGAATTGAACCACATAAAGTGAGCTATTACTTGCTTATTTTCCATTAATTTTGCCAGATTAATGTTGTCGTGTTAGAAGTAGAAAATGGTTGTAATATTACAAGTAATGATATCTTATTACAACTTTTACATTTTTCTTTTTCTCAGGGTGGTTTTGACAAGTCTGCTTGTGAGTGTCTGGGTGTGAGCTGTGGCTGACAGCAGCTCCTGCGTGAGTGCGGTCATAGTCATGTATTTAACTGTCCTCCCACTGTTCAATAAATGGCTGAAAAGTATACCCCGACTCTGGCACTCTTTTCTTAAATGAACAGGGCATTACAGTAAGTACAATGAATCCCCGTTTATCATGGAAGATACGTTGCAGACCCACCCGTGATAGGTGAAAATCTGCAACATAGAGAGGCCATATAAAACCATTTCATAGTTTTACCCCCCCCCCAGACCCTTTAATTGCATTTAAAATTATTAAAACACATAAACGTATTCAAACACACTTTTAAACTATTCCTTAGCACTTGTTTTCGACTCTGTCAAGAAATGGGAGACAATCAGATAACATCACTAAAAGGAAACAAAAAGAAGAGTCGCTTGCACAGTTCTTTAAGTAAGAGGCAAAGCGTGCTTGCTTCAAGGTGTTTATTTGTCACTGCCAGTTGAAATTTACTGTAAAACTGACACATGAAACGAAAAAGAATTAAACGTATATTTAAACACCAAAATGCTTAAACAAATTGTATACAATAATGTCATCTAATGAAAGTCAGATATCTTAATGCTAACATATAATCCGAAATGCCATACATGGGCTAACAGAAATTAGTATGTTACGGTAATTCCAAACCTTCCAACAATGCTACTTCAACACATGGCGCAGCAGGTTATTAAAATGTTGAAACATGGCACTGTATTACTCTTCTTGCTATTAATTAATTACACTCCATCTCTTCCAGTTGACCTCAGTGCTGCCTGACATGTTGCAGGGTTACAACGTGGTACTACACTGAAGCATGCAATTCTAAATCTAGACTTGCCTGCATACTGTAAAAATCAATAAACATTTGAAAAAAAACAAAATATGATATATTTGGGGAACACAGTATTTAAGATTTTTAATTCATGCGGAAGGTAGCCTGTATGCTCTTAGCTTTAGTAGCTGCTCAGATAAGTTGGCGACATACACACGTGCACACACACACACACACAGAGAGTGGCATGTTTGTACGTGTCAGACCCGTTAGCTGGTCTACACAAGTCATCCTTGGGGAAGGAGATGGGGGTGAAGGTGTCATAGTGTTATATTTCAGCTGCAGAAGGCTTCTCTGTTCCCTGCTGAATGGACTCTGTCACTAGTATCTTTTCATAGATTTTAAGGAAAGTAAGGAGAAATACAAGTAGATGACTTTGAGGGTAGGTTGAGGAAATGAGCTGTCGTGCTTACAGATTGCAGGATGATAAAGATCTCAATCACGCTTAATAACACACCGGTGCATACATTTTAATCATGTACTTAATCATTTACGTACATGCAGTATGATGCTGTTTTTGTACGTGTATCAGGGTGTGTGAGTCTGCGTGTGCATGTACGTGCGTGTGTGTGTGTGTGTCACTGTGGTCATTGGAGAAGCTTTTCCCGCATCCTCACAGAGCGGTCGCTCTATATTTGGGAGCTGGAGCGAAGCTAGCGACCCGGACGCTCACCCCACACCTGCCCCGTGTGTATGTGCATGCCTGTTTGGAGACACACATACACACACACCGGCTTGTAAGCTTTTGTGTAGCCTGTGTAGCTGCTTTTGAAGCAAGCGTGTCCTGTTACGTGTCAGCACTCTGCAAAACAAAAAGAAGCGCAATTAATTTTTTCTCAGTGTGCTTCACAAACTTGCGAACGTTTCTTCTTAATGAATAAGCAGGGATCTCGTTTGATGTGCGTCCCGCATCTGAGATGCACAAAATTGAGCAGGGACACATACAGCATGGTGAATCTGCATCCACAGACGCAAAACATAGCTTACCCACGTACTCTATGTGTGTGTGTGTGTGTGTGTGTGTGTGTGTTGCTGAAGTGCTTCGGCGAATCATTATCCACAAAAAGTATGAGTCCTGTCTTGGTGCTAGCCAGTAGAAAATCAGCGGTAGAGTAGGGCAGGTTATCGTTCCATAAATACAACAGAGACATTTTCCGGACTCAAAATGTCATTGTTGTGGTAACACCCGGCGCGCCGCTCACGAAAGCAGCGAACTGCTGGCGGTAAGGTGTTGGCTCCGTAGATGCACACAAAGTGGGACACTTTACGGAAAGTCAACTTTTTATTCATGGCTAAAATAAAAAAATAATAATTTATTCATGGCTAAAATAAAAATTAAAAATAAAACCGTCTTCCATAAGGTTTGTAATTGTGTGGTTATCTTACATTTCCCTCTCACTACTAAGGGGTAGGTAGTTCACTTGAGTTTTTCTTCTGAGGGGAGAGGCGGCGCCGCGCCCTGCGAGCAGGGCAGACAGGCTCGCCGGCTTCCACATGCGGGCAGCAGAGCAGCCACGAGCCTCGCTATCAGTCGGTAAAGAGAAGCCCGCAGGATAGGGGAGTCTGTCTATGCCCTGGCAGCCCACAGTGGCCAGGCAGGTCGCCGCCCGGTGCCAAAATGAAGCATATAACGCGACTTTATAATGATCTGATCGGCTTGATCGTTATCGGCCAATAATTAACATTTTATGCAGATCGGCTGATCGTCTTGAATGTCATAATTCGCCGATCCGATCAATGACATCATTGATCGGCTCTGCAAAAGACATTTACCCCACGTCGCTGTCGTGTATGTTTGAATCCAAAAGCTAGTTTATTTTTAGCATTTTAGCGTGTCTTGTGATATAGTACTGTAAATACCAGACAGCCAGTAAAGTTTTTTTTATTTTGTCAGTGAAAAAACATATCGCCGGTAGGCTTTACACGATCAGGATTTGGTGGACGATCACCGATCAGCAAGTTTAAAAAAAAAAAAAAAAAAAAACGATAACCGATCGGATCACAAGATGGAGCAATGTGTCTATTTAAATGACATGTTCACTCTAAATTGCCCGTAGGTGTGACTGTGAGTGCGAATGGTTGTTTGTTTCTAAGTGCCCTGCGATTGGCTGGCAACCAGTTCAGGGTGTACCCCGCCTCCTAGGCTCCAGCACGCCCGCGACCCTAGTGAGGAGAAGCGGCTCAGAAAATGGTTGGATGGACGGATGTTCATTTACTGTATATACTTGTGTACTGTATGTTGCGTATCTTCAAAAATATCTTCAAGTCACGTATTCTAATCAGTCAGGTCAAACCAACTTTACAACATGACAGTAATAATGGGTCCTAACTTACTGTAATTAAATTATTGTAGTTAAATTATTTCACACACACCGAAACTTTTAGAGCATGATTCAACAGAACGCTGGTACAACCGTTAGTGCTAGCACTAGCTTGCTAGGCTACATTACGTTTAGTTGCCTGCTTGCGAGCCGTACCGGCCTAAAAAAAATAAAATAAATCCCAATCATATAAAGCTTACATAGAACTGTGAGGAACGTTTGAAGTGTAGTGTAGCTAGCGGGCTAGCTAGCTGGCTAGCTGCCTTCTTAATCAAAGCACAAGCAAGTGATCCACCACGCTGTCACAATTTGGTTATATGGGCTGGCCGTCGCTGGCTAAGCATCCAAGGCAAACCCAGTCGAACCGGGCCTTTCACATCCACATGAACTCAAGTCTTGTACTTCAGTTCAGTTTTGACTAACAAAGGGTTAGTACTGTATTTAGGCCAAACTTTTCCTGCCTTTTGAACGTGTTACAATTATCTGACAGATTAAGTTACTATACATAACCGTTTTTATATCTCCCAGGGCAGGGTATCTCCCAGGGCAGGGTAAATTCCAGGCCACCCCCGCAATAAGGGAAATTTGCGAAAGAGAAATACCCTGTTTAAATACATCCCAGACATGTTTTTATTGCATTTACGGCACTTACATTTTTTGAAAGGCCTTTAAACACACCTAAGACAATACAAATACATTAAAACACATAATATATTGAGAAAGAGCAAGAGCAATGGAGAACACAAAAATATTGTACAAACAGTATAAAAAAATTGTGACAACTGTAATATATATATATATATATATATATATATATATATATATATATATATATATCTGCAATATAGTTTGTACTTCTCAGTGGGAAGTTCCCACTGAGAGCAGTTATTAAAAGTGCATACATGTGAAACACTATTATGAAACAAAACAAATGTTTTGAACAAACACAACCTCTAAGACAGGTCAGTTGTTAAGATTTTATTGAAATTAAAATATGTAAAATTGTTTGAGACTTCACGGTTGTGTCAAGATGCCAAACAGGAAGGGAAATTCTATTTTTTTTTTCTGAAGTTAAGCACTTTATTTGAACATGTATAACGGTCTCTTTTTATTTACTTACTCTTATTGTGAAATACAGCCCTACTTTTATTAAGTAAATGAGACAACATTACACAATTGTGCTCATATGTTTGATTACCAGAGCAGAATTTGTATGAGGTGTACAATTCTTTATTATGCTGTAATATAATTATATCAGTGGCATTAAAAAAATAAAAAATAAATAAACAAAACAAAAGTTTTTGGGCAATATACCATAGAAAAATTGCTATCATGACAGGCCTAAACACACAGTAATATATTGAGAGAGAGCAAGAGCAATGGATAACACCAAATATTGCATGAACAGTTTAAAAGATCTGCAGTATAAAAAATCTACAATATAGCGGGACCGTGAAGCAAGAACCGTAATATTACTGTATCTGTATTGCGTGATGATAAGTTGCAGGGACTCATTGTTCCAGGGCTGGAACTCATTGTTTCCAGACATGTGCATCCTGGAACTCACACAGTCTCAAATCTAAAATAATCTACAGTATGTGTAAGGAATGTAAAGTTTTGTAACGTAAAATAATTCTGTGTGGATTCCATCGGTTGAAGAAAAAAGTGCTCATTTTAGGGTTAGAATGATTAATCAGATGATTTGAATAATTTGACTACAGAAAAATGTTAAAACATAATTTTTACACATGGACACTGTTACTGTGGCCACACGCAATACTCCGTGTAGAAATAAGCGCGGTGGCGTCAAGCGAGGAGGAAAGAGTCATTAATAGACAGATAATATCTGAAGTTTGAAGTTTGGTATCATCTCACAGTTGACAAGGAAGGTGAATTGCAATGTGTACCACAACAGCACCTCTACGAACACAAGATAACGCATCGATGTTAGTTAATTTACAGTAAGCTAGCCCACCATCACTAGTTAGAACATATTGTAATGCCCTCGCAAGTGGTCAAGGATAGACATGGCCACTTGTGCACTTTTAATTGATTTATTGAATAAATGGTCAAAACAAAACAAACAAAACAAAAAAACTTAATAAGCACTAATAAGCTGCCAATGGCCACAAACAGATAGCCAACTCTGCATTCTCATTCGCTGACACCCACATCACTCACCAGACCAGGCCCCAAACAATTTAAGGCAAACAATGATCATGAAGGCAAAAGGCTAAGTTTGTAAGTCCAAAATCTAAATACAACATAACAAACACCAGGGAACAAAGACCTAACCACTACAAAAACATGACGTGACGACAGATGACATACGACAATGACCCAACAAAGACTGAAAGAAACTGAGGAACTAAATACAAGCAAACTGACGAGACGACGGGGAACACCTCGACAAGACACGAGTGGCTGGAGTGAGCGGATTGGTTGACAGAGAAGTTCGAGAGAGTGTTGACGAGAACAGGTGGACACATAATACATGAACAACATGGGACACAGGAAAACATGAAACAAAACTAAATATAATCGACACTAAAACATAGACCATGACACAGATATGCCGACGCTAAATGGCAGCAGCGAACGCCACAACGTTCGATGCATGCTTGTAACGTGAAAAACTCCTAAGTTGGGACTTTCGTAAGTCAAGGTACCACTTTATGTTAAAAACAACAAATAGTCGTTTTCGATCACATGATGGAGTGTTCAGGCGCTACAAAAGACAAAAGCATTTTCACTCGTGGAGGCAGCATTTCATTACACTACACTGTTTGTATGTGGCGCATGGATGCATGACCAAACATAAATACCCGCTGCCTTAACCGCATTTGTAACTCTGCCGTGCAATCAATAAGATAACGCTGTTAGCTCCTGCTAATCTGCACATCCTACAAAACTCAACACAGCTCAGCTCTGCTTACCTTTTGGCTTTGACATGATAGCAAGGGGTTAACAACTTGGAAGTTAAGGAACTCTTAAGTGAAGGTACCACCGTAAGTCCCTTTTAAGTAATTGAGGCGTTTTAACTATTTGGGGCATGGTGTCTTTATTTGAGAAAATATGGTATGTTTAAAAACTGCCATACATGGACGGAAATGCTTTCCTCTCTTCTCTCGCTCCTATTATGCACCACTACCCCTTCTCCCTCATTCCATCACTCCCCTGTACACCCCCCACCCCTGCGCCACCCCTCTAATTGCCACTTGTTGGGAGCATCCCAGAGGCTCATTAATTGGTGAAGAGGAGACAGGTGGCGCCACAATGTTATGATGCTCGTTGTTAGTTAGTGTGTGTGTATGTGTGTGTGGTGGTCCCTGCTTGTTAGGGGTCCCGAGCCCCCTTCTCACTGTAATCTCTTTGTTTATGCAGTGCGAAAAGGGCCTGGCTGGGCCATGAACTCCCCACGCTCTTATCCCACTGTGCCACTCACCCCTCGTGGACCATCATGAGAACCCCCCGTCCTCGCCCGTCACCCTTCCAACACCCCGTTTTGCTACTATCACCTCTCCCTGCCCAACCCCATTTCTCCATGCCACGTTGCTTCCCGGATTGAACCATGTCCCCATACACTAGGGCTAGAACTCTCCCTCTAAATCCCAGTTCATATTGACAGTCATGAATGACTTCAGAATTGGAATCAAATTGTTACTCCTTGTACTATTCTGAAATCATAGTCCACCAAATGAAAAATCCAATTTGATTATTTGAAAACTATCTATTGAACCGGAAAGAGAGTACGCTGCCACGTTTTGGCTGTTGCTGGCACTGCCATGACTATCCGTGCAGCTCCTTGGGGCTAGGCTAATGTACGCCTCATTCTGCAAAGCTATCGGTGGAGGGCTGTACTGTAGCTACAACTGCTTACATGTGTAGAAACCATGCGCAGTAATGCCAAATGGGGTCGGCCATAAACAAAGGCTAAAAATTTTGATTATTATTTTTTTCTTATTTTTTTAAGTAAATCCAGCGTGGCAACAGTTGCAACTCTTGTCAAAATGTAGTATTTTATTCTTTGATTCGTTGTGATTTTAATCCGATAATTCGGATTCAGCATTCATTTGTTTCTGAGGATTCGAATGCCAATTTGAGTCACAACTGATTTGTGATCAGCCATACCATACACAAACAGCTTCACAATCCTGTTGATGTGGAACTGACTTGTAATAATAGCATTTCAATGATGGCCATGGCAACCCCAGATTGATAAAATGGATGGACCAGCCAGTACGCATCATGTTTGTGTGCATTTGGGTGCAAACTTCGTGGCACGCGAAAATGAGCATGTGATGTTGAATTTCAAGAAGTGATGTTGAGAATCTATGATGTGTTTAAACTAGGATTTACATGATCAGGATTTCTGGGACCGTTCAGCGAGTTTTAAAAAAAAAAACGATAACCGATTACAAGATGGAGCAATGTGTCTATTTAAATTACTTTTTCATTTACTGTATATACTTGTCTACTTAATTGCTCAAAAAATATATATATTACAATAAATAATGTATCTTTGTTCATCTTTTTATGCCAGTGAGGCATAGTGACAGGCAGAAGAAATGAATGGTCTTCTATTAGATGGCAGGAGGTACATACAGTAATTAATGTATCCACTTTTTGTGACATTTTTGTTTGTTGGTCTGCTGTGAGAGTTTTCAATTGTAAAATATGTGCCTTGGCTCCATAAAGGTTGGAAATCACTGCTCTAGTCAGATCGTGTATTCTAATCAGTCAGGTCAACCAACATTACAAGATAACTGAAATAATGGGTGCTAACTTACTGTAATAAAATTACTTCACACACACAAAAATTTTAGAGCATGATTCGACAGAACGCATGCATGTTCGCTTAAAAAAGTTAGTGCTAGCAATAGCTTGCTAGGCTACATAACGTTTTGTTACCTGCGTGCAAGCCGTATTGTGTTAAAAGTACGTGAACATACTTCAAGCAAGCCTTGAATGAAAGTCCCTTCCCGAGCACTGGTGACCACCAACGCACGTTTTTTCCCATTTTGTTCTTACAAACACACGGCGCTATCCATTATTGTGTTCGTCGCCATGGTAACAAGTGTATCTGGTCGCGTTTGAGTTGACAAGGTGAAGCCCAGTGATCGTAAAAAACGGGTTGCGGTGGTATTTTATTGCATTAGTCTGACATAGCGCAATCGTGAAAGACCAAATTTGTCTTGTAGTCTGAGTCATTACGTGTTGTCTGTCCCACACCGCCGACGTTTTTATTTATTTATTTTTTTAATAAAGAACATTATTGATGGTCAGATATTTACAGCACTACATCAAAAGACACGCGACATGGCTAAAAATAAACTAGCTTTTGGATTTTAATATACTGTACATGACGGTAAAGAGTACTGTTACCTGAAAGTAATATGACTCAAATAAAAGGAAAAAGTTATCCTACCAAAAATTGCTTGAGTAAGAGTAAGAACGTACTCAGTGAAAAACCTACTCAAGTACTGATTAAATGGTGAATAACTTCTGATTTGTCAGAGCATGAACGTCAAATAAAATACAGCAATAACAAAACTCTAACTAAATAAAATGTGAATGTGCAGTGTGAGTGTGTTTGTGAGAGAGAGAGATAGAGAGAGAGAGAGAGAGAGATTAGCATGTACCCCAAAGCTTTTACAGTTACTTATGACCATAAAATAGTGCTAATGTGGCCTTATATGCACAGCCAAAACAACAACAAAAACATCTGAAACTTACCGCAAGCTGTTTTATCAACTTAGCAGTGCGTTGGAATATCTATGTTTGGGAAGACAGTGCCAGGCAAATAATACAATGCATGAAAGCCGTTGTTTTGTCGTTTGAAATGTAAACAGTCGTGCGGCGTTTCCTTCTCTGGGAACAAGACCTTCCCAACATGGCTGCCACGTAAGCACATTGATTAGCCAGGCTGGCGTATCTAGTTTTGATGCCTATTCCCGCGAAGCCCAATAGAAGACATTGTGTGCGGTCATGTGACTGTCGTGTTGTTTGATTGATGCACTGGAGTTAAACATCAAGTTGTATTGGAGCAAACAGCGCCCAATGCGTAAGTTGTAGTCGAAACAAATCGCACACACAAAAACTTATCAATAAGCAATAATTGATGAATGAAAATTACGAGCGGCATGTAGATCATTGTAATGGAGTAAAAGTACTGCTTCTTAACATAAATACTTGAGTAAAAGTAAAACGTATGCTACATTAAAACTAATCTGACAAGTACAATTAATCAGAAATGCTACTTGAGTAAACTGAGTAAATGTAGCCTGTTCCTTCCCACCTCTGACAATAAGTGATATTTTGATCTTAAGCTGTCACAACAGCCAGGTATGAAGGGGTTAAGAGCAGCCTGGAGGTCAGCTATCCCACCACCAACACTGATCTCTCCCAGTTCAGCTTGTGCCCAAACAACCACCAACTAAAGGGCCTCCACCCCTCCCCCTTATTACCCATTTCAGTGTCAGCCTGACACATCATAAAGCCTTCGTAAAAAAAATAAAAATAAAAAAAAAGTCAATTATCATTTTTATTCAATTTGAATTCCTGTTAACCTAATACTAACGCAACAATATTCTAAACTTTATTCTCTGACTGTTTTGACTTTATTCTCTGACTATTTTCACTTTTGTAATCTTACAATTTAACATCTGAATGGATCTCCAAATTGATTGTTAGCATTAAACAACCCACCTTCACATGACGCTCATCAATTTGATTGGCCAGCATAGTGGTGAAAATGACGTGCTTGGACCAAGCGACATGACATCACACGTGTAGCGGACATGCTCCCCGCAAACAGAGGTGACACAGTGACTCCCGACCTTGATAAACGGCATTTTTCCAAGGGGCCCTGCTATGAGAGTGCCCCCAAGGAGACACCTCGTGGGCCCTAAATTAATTAACATCTACCCTCGAAGTCTGAACTCCCAAGCATCAAAGGCCAGATGTTTCCACTGAACCACCTCAACTGTCTGTGAATAGGAACAATTGCTGGGACAAGGCGACACCCGCTGGTGTCGAGAGGAACTGCAGGCGAACCGGGCGGACTCTCATTTAATGTTCAACCGAGGTTAAAGAAATTTTCCAAATGTATGCCTTGATGTCGGTGTCAGTGTGTCAACTTTACAAACGAAGCTGTGAGATTTTGAGAATTGTATTTATCATTATAGTATTTTATCAAATTTGTAGACAAGATTCAAGCTGATGGGTGTGGTCTTGTCTACGTCCTGCTTCGACCTCCCCCCCCCGCTACCCCCGGGTTACTTAACCCTGGTGCTCGTGTTTTTGACTCTTGTGTTTTTCTCTCTCCTCTTGTCTGGCTGGCACCTCATCACCTTTTGCCCTTTCTTTATTCGGGCACACGGCTCGGTAACCGCGAAAGCCGTGATAGAACAGACTCGGCTTCCCAGCCTAACCGTGGCCCACCGCGAGGTGATCAGAGCAGCTACTACAAAGGACCCAGGTATGCTTCCAGCCAAGCGGGATCACTCTGAAATTACCAGCAAGCCACACACAAAAAAAAGGCAGGAAGAGAGACGGTCTGGTACTCCCAAGAAGGCGTGACGAACAAACAATTTGCTTCCGCAGCCACTTCCAAAGAGAGAGAGACTACCACCCACCAGCTTGAGCCTACGGTCATGAGTAGACGCGGAAAAACTTTTA
Source organism: Phycodurus eques (assembly GCF_024500275.1). Lineage (NCBI taxonomy): Eukaryota > Metazoa > Chordata > Actinopteri > Syngnathiformes > Syngnathidae > Phycodurus > Phycodurus eques. Next base: position 18,293,889 of record NC_084527.1, on the reverse strand, counting down.
CCAGACCACAACATTACTGCCTAATTATTTCGGGGAAATTAATAGCTTCAGACAAAATCTCAACTTTGTCCTCTCTCTCTCACCCGTCCGCACTCCAACTTTAGTCCAACACACAATGGTCTATTTCCTTTTTCATATGCCTATTTTCCTTCTTTTTATCATTTTTAGTGTTGTTTTCTTTCTTTAGTGAGACCCCTTTGTGTGTTTCCCTCTAGATCCCTTGTAGATGTCATTAAATATACGATAAAATTCCACTCGGTTGTATTTTCTGCGTGTTCTGAGTTTAAGAACGCCTCTGTCATCTAGAACTTAAAAAAAAGTGTAGCAACCTTCAGATAACGAGACTGATAAAAAGGTTTCTCGTCACTTTCCCTAAATTGTATCCACATAAAAAGTGATGTGGTTCCCCTTTAATAGGTAAAATTAGTTTGATTTTAACAATTAAATTTAAAATTACAGTAAACCAGAAGTAATGCTTCCGGCTTATTCTTTTCTCCTAAATTAATTACATTTTTATTAGACTAATATACGCTACACATGGCTAACTAAATATGCGCACTAGCACTTTACACAAACACTCATAAGTCAACTTTAGAGGTGTATTTTACCCCCAAAAATGTGATGCATTTTAGAATATGTAGAAAAAAGAAGTCCAGTGCCATGTGATGCTAAGTCCTAAATCTGTCCAAGACAAAACAGGCGGCAGGCACGCGCCACCAAGATAAATCATCTGAAAGCGCCATTGTGCTTGGCAGGTGCGAGAGAGCGAAAGAGACGATGGCGAGTAAAGAGCGACATGCACGCACACACGCACATAGACAGTTTTTTTTTTTTTTTTTAATTCCAGTGATGCTATTCCTGGTCAAGCCGGCAGTTGTCATTGGTACATGGAGGCGCATGCAGATCTTTTATTAGCTTCCAACTTCAGGAGTTCCTCCCCTGCTGGATCACCAAAGTCATCCCAGTACTGCCCTGTCATCATGTGACCACCAGTGTTAATAAACTGTGTGAAGAGGCGACACATTACTATTGACTATAGTGGAAGCCTTGCTATATAGTGCCCCTCTTATTGTTTAATTTGTTGCAAGCTCGTAACTGAATTTGCCCTCGCAGGAGAACCACACTCATGATGCAGTTTTCGGCCGAATAGTAAACATTACAACAGTAAAACACATGCACAATCGATGCGCTGCCGTCAGCCACGGCTCACATCCAGACACTCACACGCAGAATCGCCGTCACCGTTGCTGTCGTCATAGGCTGTTTTCTACTCATTGGCAGCCCGATCCATTCCACACATCCACCATCCACACACACATGTAATTATACAATCTGGCTTCAATTCGCTAAATCACCAACTGTGTCGCTAAATTTCCTTGTCTCCAAAATGTGCGTACACATGGCTTAAAGTTTCCATTCACGTGCACACCTGTACACGTTAGTTTGGTTTTCCTCTGATTAATTATTATTGAAAAAAAAACATTTTAACTGGATGTGAGACTTTCTTTGAATGTTCTGAACTTTCCACCTGCCAAGCAATGCACTGATTTTTGCGATTTTCACGATCAATTCATGGTCACGACGCTGCTGTTTTAGTCATCATTTTTAAGGTTTTTGGTAAAAATGAGTGAGCTCCAATGGACTTTGATGGAACACGAAATGGAAGGTGGGTGGACACAGCTTGTGCTTGGCTCTATTCTTTGCCAAGCTGCTAGCAAAAGTATGAATCAGAGCAGGAGGTGGCATTCATGGAGCTCCAACTCAGTAAACTTCTTCTTCTGTCCACTGTTGCTGTTTCAAATTGCTAACATTCCAGCCTTTTGGCCCCTAAACCTCTTGCTTCTTCATGTGAGGGGTCTCCATTCATTTGGCTTCTGCCCTGGGGTCTGGGGGCATGATATATAATCTCCATGTTTGCCTTTTAATGTAGGATTTGTGGGGAAAAAAAAGACTCAATGTAGATTCTATGTCCGTCACTCTGTGGCCCCTTAGAAGAAGTAATAAGATAGTCGGGCCATTTAAATACTATAGAAAATAATATATTTGCCAATGACAAGGGTGGGAAGCGTGCTTTATAGCAATTAAGGAGAACATCAATATATACTATATCATGATCACACTGGCAGACTTATGAGACCACCGCATGCCCATCCCACCCCCCTATTTTATTGGGCCTCGCCCCGATGCCACCTATCCAATTCAACGTCTTTATTGTGGGCTGTAAAGTGATCTGGTGAATGGTTTCACAATGACATAAACAAGCTGTAAAAAACACGCGCAGTCTATCATTAGGTCCTTATTAACTTGAAATGGACTGACACCCGCCGAGGTGTGTGTGGGTGTGTATGGTGGGAGAGTTTTACGTCAGATGTCATTTACAATCGCTTGAATGAGCGTTTGTATTGCTTTAACGGGCTAGGTTTTACTTGTAAAAATAGACATTTTTATAGAAGTCAAGATTGTTTTTAACGTGGTTATAACGCAACATATTTGTTTCATAGCTGGGAAGAAAACCGTTGTATGAAAATAAAATTTTAGTGGGATTTTTTGTTTTTAAATCCATATTCAGTCACATAAACAGTCTGTTTATTATACAGTCACTGCATGAAATGTATTTATAATTCATATAATATTTTAAAGCTTTTTTGAATTGATACAAATGTTTTAAATATGTTTTTGTATTCAATTGCGATTATATTGAATATTTAATTTTGTATTCATTTTTTAAATTATGTTATTATTTCGTATTTTTTTAGAAGTCTGTTTTATTTATTACATTTTAAAGTATCTGAATTTTATTTCATTTTTATATATTTTTTACATTTAATATTTATTTTTGCTTATCTTTTTATTTTGTATTTTTCATTTACCGGTAAATTTTAAATATTTATATTTTTAGTTTTTCATTTTGTTAACCTCCATCCATCCATCCATTTTCTGAGCCGCTTCTCCTCACTAGGGTCGCGGGCGTGCTGGCGCCTATCCCAGCTGTCATCGGGCAGGAGGCGGGGTACACCCTGAACTGGTTGCCAGCCAATCGCAGGGCACATACAAACAAACAACCATTCGCACTCACAGTCACACCTACGGGCAATTTAGAGTCTCCAACTAATGCATGATTTTGGGATGTGGGAGGAAACCGGAGTGCCCGGATTTTCTTATCCTTTGAACACATTTTATATTTATTTATTTTTTATTTTTTTGCTTTTTTCATCGATATTTTTATGATGTGAAAAGAAGAAATGACACACTTAAATCATCATGCTAATCTTAGCTTCCCACACTGTTGTACTCCACAGTTTCCACTTTGGTCTAGTAGTCCCGAATAAGATTTCTGGTGGTTGTTTGTTCACGTGTCTGATGTATTCAATGCGCCGTGGTTTTACTATTTACCCGTGACAGTTTGAGGTAGAAAACCTCTCGGCATAATTTTAACAATAAGCTCATTTATCTTTCAACTTTTGACTCCTTCCTCTCTTCTAACTATAGACTTTCATCCTGGGAACAAAATTCTCCACTGATGCCTCTGAGTGTTTTTCCTCTCTTCCAGAGTTGAAAGGTCACTTGAGAACAAATCAGCAACGGGTTCGAAGGTGAACCCGGCTGACTGTTTTTTTTTTTCTTTTTCTCTGCTCTGTCTTTCACGGCTTCATCATTATGACTCCTGACATTATGCCTCATTTCCTCACTTCTCTCTCCAATTTCCTGTGTGGAGATTTGGTAGCGGCCAAACAAAAAAGTTGTACTTGGCCTCAGAATTGCAAGATTGGACTATTTTTGTATAACAGTGATTGTGCACAATAGAAATAAGAGAACGACTCAAAATAATCCACAGTCAAAAAGTCTATGGCGTTCTCCGTCAAGCACATGTATGAATATGAAATATTTTGTCATTTATTCATGATAACGGGCACCTTTCACAATAGAATTAAAGAAAAATGCTAGAACTAATCCACCGTCTAAGAAGTCCATGGCATCCTAGATTAATTCACGGGCACATACAGTATGAAATGTTCGTGTCATATAGGGGTGTGCGCTGTATGCGATAGATGGTATAAATTCCCTCACCATCTTGACAAAAGTGGGTATTTACAAAACAGCATGCGCGTCAATACTTGTATACGGATGTGAAGCCATGGATTCTTCACCGCTGTCATATCAGGATGCTGGAAGGTGTTCACATCTCCTGCCTCGATTGCATCCTGGGTCAGCAAGGGTGGGACAAAATCCGTTGCACTGAGGTTACCAACGTGCGAAGAGTTTCTCCTCGACGGTGGTTGGCCGCCCACCAACTTAGGGGCATAGGCCATGTCATCGGAATACCAACTAATTGGCTCCCCTCGTGTGTGTTGTATGGTGAACTTGAAGAAGGGAATTGCTCAGCGGGTGGCCAATACGAGGGCTTCAAGGATCACGTGACAGCTATGCTGAAGAAATTTTTAATCGAACCCAGAAAGGTGGAGACAGTCACAAGCTGGAACGTACTCGTTGCCCTCAATGTACTTCTTGATTATGATGATAAATTTGGCCTAAGGTACTGATTTGGTCTCTGCTGACCAATTGCGATAACGCTTGTTGTTGACATTGAATCAGCCTCAATTTGAAAATGGCTTAAAGCCTGTCAGACCACGGAGCTGCCATCACCATTTTTATTAACCAGTTCCGAGCTGGTTTAAAAAAAAAAAACGGTGCGTCCACGTCAAACATTTTTACTCCTCTCCCCGCTTTTCAGGAACTACTGGGGGAATGTTAGGCGCTAAGCTAACTTGCCCTGCACGAGCTGGCTGTCACAGCTAAATACTGTCCTATCACAGCTCCTTTAAGTCACAAATCCGAGCCACCGTGGTGGCAAATTAGCTACAATTCTGACACTCATCATTATCACTAAAGGAGAACGAGGAATAGCTGTGTGCGACACACCCAAAAAAAAGAGAGGATAACAGGAGAAGCCATGCTACCTGCTAAACTGACGTGAAATGTAGAGCAGCGAAACACCCAAACAAGTGCTTAGGTGGTACATTACATTTTCAACAGCAGTCTGAACTGTGTTACAGCGGAGAGTAACCAACTATGGAACAGCAAATGAAGTTTTGAGATCTGCACAATTAATGCTCTCAGTTACATTACAGTTTATCTGGTTTATTTTAGTTTGCTCAGGGACCTTATAACCCATTTAAAAAGTACTTCCATGATAATTTTTGCAATTAAGTTTATATCGGGATAGATACTGTGACTGTCAAGGGATTCAATTTATACCATCATATGAATTTTAGGTCATACTGCCCAGCCCGAATGTCCTATAAAGAATGATATTGCTCCTCTTGACAGTTATTTATGACAACCACCATGGTGCACAATAGAAATAAACAAAACAGCTGAAAAATCCAGTCAAAAAAAGTGATGACACATGCTTATAGTCTTATAGACACCTGTGTTCCACTACAGTACAAATTTAAAATTTACATACATACTGTACATTGGCACAAGAAGCTCTTCTGTTGCTCCAGTGGTCAGCGAGTCTCTCTCTCTCTCTCTCTCTCTCTCTCTCTCTCTCTCTCTCTCTCTCTCTCTCTCTCCCCCCCCCTCCATTGAGGCGTAAAGGATTGCTATGTAAATGCAGCAGTGGCTCGGCGTGAATGCACAGCCTTAAAGCAGATTATGTTAAAGTGCTTTTTGGTAGAAAGGGCCGCTCCAGTGAATGGGCGCGGATTAGCAGATGTGCTGCTGTGCCACCAGCGGTGTTCAGCCCCCTGCCTGTAAATCATTTCATGCAGCCCATAATGGGGATAAGAAAGAAGAGGTTCCAATCCACTGGCACCAATGAAAATCCCCCCAAAAGAGTAGAGGGCAAAAGTACAAGTGTACAGTATGTGTGTGAATGTGAGTCTATGGGCTCTATTTTCATAGGCTGCGCAGTGTGCACCGGAGCACAAATGGGTAAGAGCCTCATACACCAGAGGGATCTGTAAACTGAAGTGCATGGATGAGGCAACCATTTTGCATTCACAGAATAGGAGTCAGCGAAATTAAATGGTGTTACTCCTGAGATATGAATGAATATGCATGAATTTACCAGTGCAGACATCCCATTTTAAATGCGTTGGGGTGCGTCGGTCCACAAAATTACCAAAACTGGGACTAGCCCACCTCCTCACACAGTTACGCCAAGCGCAGCGCTGGATTTGCGCAAGTCACGAAAACAGAGCCCAAAGTGTGTTTGAGTCTGTCTCGCTATATGTTTGCAAATGTTAGCATCTTATCAGTTCTCATTACAAATAATACCCGACTAAAGTGCATGATATAAAATCCTTATCTCTCTGCTTCATCCTCTTGCCTCTTGTTTATTTATACAGAGGCAGAGTGCTATCTTGCTAGATGTTAGCATTGTACGTATCTGTTTTTATTTCAAATTCCATCCGACTGGAGGGTGGGATGTAAAAGCGTAAAAAAGGCAAGGCATCCTCTGACCTCTATGTGATTTCTGTTGCTTATGTTTGGTGGGTCTGAGCAGTCATTCTTTTTTACTCTATTCACAGTTAAGAAATTCCACGTGACCCTTCAAATACCAACAGGTGCATGTTTCTGTAGGGACCTGCAGTTGTCATGTACTGTTTCAAGGTCACTCTTGAACACTGTTACCAGTGTTCCATAGAAAATACACACACTTATGGCTTGTACAGTTTCAGTTTTATGATTGCCACCATTCCGACTATTTTCTTGATTTGACACAAACTGGAACACAACCTTTTTAGCACCTGTACAAAACAATGAGATTTTTAGATTTTTCAATTACTGTGTATTTTGGGGAAAATTCATCAAATTTCAGGGTGAAGGAATGACTTTTAAGGTATGTTTATTCCTGTCAAATGTCGAAATGGGTCAAATTTGACTCTAACAGGATGTAAGGATTAAAATCCTAATACTAAAAAGTATCCTAAAATACTAACTGCAACAAACTGAGGACACCTGCGGAGCTAAATCTTCTAGTGTGAAGTTATCAATGGGAGGAAACAGTCTAAGTATGCGCTTGAATTTTTAGTCTGTGCTCATTAAAGAGAGGCTCTGAAGCACGTACTAGATGACTTCGTTATCCTGAGGTCATTCCGCCTCGCTGCCCAGAACATGTCTGGACCTGATTCTCTTGACACTGCTCTGAGTTCACCGGAGACCAAACCAATTAATTAACACGGCTCGTGATTGGCCGGACACTTTCGGTGTGGCCCGGGTCACCACCATGGCTGACCCAAAACTGTACACAGGGGATGTTGACACCTCCGCCGTAGCTTTAGTCGAGGTCCGATTTTAATGTGGGAAAGGGCGCTGAGATGAGCGAACCTCTTGTTTATTTACGCAGTGATTTTTCCTCTCATCACGGAGAGCGGCTCTTTTGTTCGCGGCTAATGAACAACGCTAACCAGTGTGAGAAAGAAAAGAAGAGTTCGTCAGGGGCGGCCGCTACAAACGAGAAAGATTAGCATGGAAACAAAGCTGCTTTGTCGCTTGAGTTTAGCGTCAAGGCAACAATTGACACACCAGCTTGTTTGCTAAAAAAAACAAAAAAACAATAACAAAGCTGTTTGCTAATATCGTGGTTTTTTTTGTTTTTTTTTTTTTAACAGAAACTCCTTCTCTGCCACTATACACAAGAAATAAACAGACAAGCTACAAATAATGCACAGTTGAAATTAGGCTTTACATGATCAGGATTTTTGGGGCCAATCAGCAAGTTTAAAGAAACGATAACCGATCACAAGATGGAGGAATGTGTCTATTTAAATCTAAGAGGGGAAATCTAAGGAAAAGCCAAGCGGACGCAAACTCTGGACAACACCCATCCATATAGCCAGAACAGTGCGAACGTCAGAGTAAGCATGTCATTAGCAGTATTTGTTAAAGTAATTTCATTGCAATAAAGTCATTTAATTACAGTAAGTTAACACCCATTATTCCTGTCATGTTGTAATGTTGGTTAGACCTAAACCTATGTCAGTGGCCAATCCTTGAATGCCCCCAAGAGGTCATGGATGTTTTAACGTTTGTCTAAATGCGAGAGAATACTTGACGATACTCAGTATACAGTACACAAGTATATACAATAAATGAACAAGTCATGTAAATAGACACATTGCTCCATCTTGTGATCGGTTATTGTTTCTTTAAACTTGCTGATCGGTGAACCAGCCCATAAATCCTGATCGTGTAAAGGCTAGTAAGCACAATTAAGAATTTAAATGTTCAACAATTTAACGTCATAAGATCAGTCATCAAACTGCATGGCTCGGTTGGTCTATATTTTATTTTCCCAAAGTCACTGCACCCCCCTCCAGCTATCACCGCACCCCTCCAGCTCTCTCACAGTATTTTCTGATGTACAGTTTTACATGTAAGGCAAAGGACTGTACATGGGCAGAATATTAGCATCCTGTAAGCACATACCTCATAAGTTTCCAACATGGATAAATCACTGTTTTGCAACATATAAATAGGCACCATGTATTTGACAGTGTTGAAAATATACTACAGTAGTTGTGTTTTTCCTTAAAACACATTGTAAAAAAATGCATAGTGATTGTGACATTATCCAGCATCTCTTGTAGACTGAAACCAAACTAACAACGTTGGCCTTCAAACGTTGAGTGCCGCACTAATGCGACATTCTTGTCTGTCCTTGTAAACATCTTACGAATTTGGCCGTAGTTACTAAATCTCCCCTTGTTCCAACAAGGACGATAATAGTTGTTCGACCGACATTGTATATGCTTACCGGATACATTAGACACCAGTGATGCACGATTACAAAGTAACGTGTTACTCCCAAAAACCGCCATTTTGAGTAACTAGCAAAGTTACTTTCCTCAGGTAAGTAATTAGACTACAGTTACTTCCTCTGACCAACAATAGTTACTTTCGCATCATCAATGTCTCTCACAAAGTACTACTTTGTAGCTTGTCATTCGAACAAAGAGCAGTTCAGCTGTGCAGAAACATTTCAGTTCAGCTGTGCAGAAACATTTAACCGAGACTGCTACTTTATTCAACAAATCGAGCAAAGCGATTGGGATGTGATTTTATTATTTATTTATTATGATGCGATTGCTCTTCTTGCCAGTTATTGATGAAGATCACCACCTTGCACAATAGAAATAAACACAACAACTGGAAACAATCCACAGAGTGGAAAACAATAGTCCACGGCACCCAGCTGCACCAAGTTGTGTTATATAATTATGTGATCGCTTCTCTGGACAGTTATTCATGATAATCACCACCTTGCACAATAGAAATAATCATGACAATTAAAAATTAGCATAACTGTAAAAATTGTCCATATCATGCTTGTTTACTCACAGGCACACACGCAATGTACTATCAATAAGATGACTCCTGTCCCCATTTATTCACGATAAACACCACCTTGCACTATAGAAATAAACAAGCCGCCTCAAAATAATTTAGAGGAATCCAGGCCGAATCCGTCACGGTTGGAATGGATGGCCGAGTAGTGTGAGCAGACTGCTCCTACTGCTTTCTTTTCTATATACATCCACCCCCACCATCCCCTCTTTCCCCCTTTTGGACGAAACCTGGTCTTTCTCCTGTCTGCTCCCAGCCCCCGTTTCTTTTCCTCCCACGTATCCCCCTCTTACCACCCCCCAGCCCTTGCCCCCGCCCCCCGCCACCTCCCTCCATATGTGTCCCAGCCGTCCCTCCTCACTGGACAAGTAAACTCTCTCTCTCTCTCTCTCTCTCTCTCTCTGTGGTACTGTCAATTCAGGTTGGAGGATGAGCCAGTAGACCTGCTGCTGTTACCGGCAGCGGTGGTTGTGGCGGTGCGTTTGCCGTGGACTTTCGCACATCGCGGCAATATGGAAGCACAGCTCTAACAACCCTCCCCGCACCCCTCGTCCTCCACACTCAACAGCAGAAGAGCGAGGCAGTGCGTGAGGAGTGTCAAGCCAGCGTGGAGGGGGAGTAGAGCGGAGCGGCGGGTTCCACTCTGACCATGCCAGTGCGGCGAGGAAGGCCGCCTCTCTGCCGGTGGAGCCACAATATTGCGCTGCTACTACTGCTCGGACTGTTCTCTCTAAACACGCCAGTGCGCGGTAAGAGCCCACTCTGCCATTCCCTTTCAGTGCACTCACACTTTTATTGTTTGAATGCTGAAGAGCATGAACACATATGTGATTCTGTACCCCAACAAATATATTTTCTTTTTATTTGACAAATTTGAACTCTTCTGCTCCTTCATTTCTCCACCATTTCAACTTCAAAATATTCACCTGATTCAAGACACTATTTTTCACTAAATTCCTACTTTTCCCACTAGTGGAAAAAAAAGAATCCTGTTGAGATGAATTGATACGTTTTCCAAATTAAACTCGTCCTTCCATATTTTTACTTATTCAATGGATGACTGAAACCATTCCAACTTCAAACTGTTCACCTCATTCAGGGCATCGTGGGAACTGTATTTCACCTTTATTACATTTCCCCACGTTTTCCCTTTGACCATTCCCAAAGTCAGTACAGACATTTGCATATTTACATCCTCCAAATTGTTCAGCTCATTCAGGACAACTTGGGAACTATTTATCACATTCCCAAGACTCCAACATTTATACAATACAATTCCTAGATTAAGAGATATTCTACATATTTACCTTTCCGTTCCAACTTTGACTTACATTCTATATTTTAACAATTGAATTAATTCCACAGCATTTCAGTTCAGTGTAAGCTCTTTAGCATTCACTCACAATTTTGACAGAAATTGCATTCCCTCTAGTTTTTGTCCTTTCAAGTGTTTGCAGGCTAATCATTGATCATTTTGTGCCACCGATTTAATTAAAAGTGTGCGTAAGCGTTGATGGATGCTGTCAAAGCACATCAGCCGCTTTCTCTGTGACCATGTTTGGTATTTGCTGTGTGGTTGGCGAGGTGTCACATGCACAACGATAGTATCTTTAGCGCTCCTGTGTGCTATCGTGTTGTTGTGACTGTTTGTTAAGGCCCATGTGTTTATGCTCCCCAAATATCAAGAAGAGGAAGGAGGGAGTGTAGTTGAGTTGTCTGAGACTCTGAGATGATGCTCTGTCCATGGTGACATTTGTTTCATTAGTGTATATGCCATTTCTGGAAATTATATAATTATGCCAAAATGTATTTTGAGGATTTTTTTGTCAATGGGTTATGGGCAAGGAAGAAGCTAGTTCATTTTGGATTATATCCTGAAAAAGAAGAACAAGTATTAATTAACGTTTTAATTTAATTTTAATTAGCATATTTACAAGAGCGGCACGGTGGACGACTGGTTAGAGCATCTGCCTCACAGTTCTGAGGACCGGGGTTCAATCCCCGGCCCCGCCTGTGTGGAGTTTGCATGTTCTCCCCGTGCCTGCGTGGGTTTTCTCCCACATCCCCAAAACATGCATGGTAGGTTAATTGACAACTCTAAATTGCCCCTAGGTGTGAATGTGAGTGCAAATGGTTGTTTGTTTGTATGTGCCCTGCGATTGGCCGGCAACCAGTTCAGGGTGTACCCCTCCTCCTGCCCGATGATAGCTTGGATAGGCTCCAGCAGGCCCGCGACCCTCGTGAGGAGAAGCGGCTCAGAAAATGGATGGAGGGATATTTAAGATTTTTTGGGACATAATCCTTAGGAGGTGGATAGCTTGGTGCAAAATCCCCAAGAAAAAAAAAACATTACTAGTGTACAATAAAGAGTACACTACAACTCAACAACACCTCAACTTCTAGCTGCACATAACATACAAATATTGGATAATAGTAAATAGTTTACCATGCATTTGGAACCTGTGCCTTCAGTTGGATTTACGCGACTTAATCCCTCTCTTAATGCCACCACTATCACGCCGCAATTATAGAAAACATCAATACTATACAAAAATGCAATATAACAGCACACAACTGTTCCATTACATCATCTGGAACAATTCAGAATCAATATTGATCTCATAACATGACAAAAAAAAAATAATAATCATACGCACCAGAGATGGCGATTATTAAATGTATTAATGCGTGCAGATCCCTGCAGACTCTCCTCGTCGAAGCTGGCTCTAACAGGTTTTGCTCTGACAACCGGAGGACGGAATTGAATTGGAAATGCTAATGTCATCGAGGGCCGGCGCTCTGGCCCTGTGAGGATGAATTTTGAAATGCGATTGATTAAAGAAACTGTCCCATTGCTAACTTACTTTATGTTACATCGGACATTCCAACTGATTATGAAGGCCCTAGGGCATGGCAACACATAGTGGCTGAAATTTGATCGGACAAAAGAAAAAAATAAATAAAGACAACCTCCATATACAGTATGCATACTGATAGCAGTGCAGCCAGGAGAAATGGCACAAAATGAGGAGAATAGACTGTTGGGAATAAAGTAATATAATTTCATTGAGCAACAACAACAACAACAAAAAAAGAATTCACCGTAGGTTCCCAAATGTAGGTCAGTGCTTCTAATAGTGTTTATCCGAGCAGAGAAGGCATTGCTGCAGCCGTCAGGCTCTAAAATGGATGACCAATGGACTGATGTCACGCTACAAGTCTAAATGTTAAGAGTTGTTTCTCGTGTTGATACATACAGATTAGGATTATTCGTCCTTGGGGGAGGTCCACGCTCTTCTGAGAGCCATTCTTTTTAACCCCACACCCTCTTCTGTGGTTTACACCTGTTTGGTACATTATCATCCCACAGTCACATTCCAAAAAAGGAGGAATTTGAAAAATAACGTGTGAGCTCTTAAACTGTCTGCCGCACTGCTTTGCTTCATGAGTAATCGCATCTGGCCTTATTTTTCTCTTTTCTTTTTGGTTCAGTTTGGTTCTATTTAAATTGACAGGGCTTGTTTCACCCGTTGGGAGCTCTGAGGTCCGTCCAGCTCGGGGGCTCATCATAGCTCACACGGTGCCTGCCCCCCAACTCCCGAGGTTGTCCGGCAACCTTTTGGCCGTGCATCATCCGTCCTCTCGTCCATCTTTCGCTGTCACGGCTCGCTTTAGAGGCGGCTTTCCGTTCTGGTCTGCCATCCGAGCGGGTGGCTCTGAAAGCCGTGACCGTCTGAGCATTTGACACACACACACACACATGCAGGCGTACATACGCATGCGTACACACGCATACAGGCGAACACACGCGTACACACACATTCACACACACACACAGTCATAGAAGGCAAACATACAAAGTGTCTGCATGTTTCTGATTCATGCGAACACTGACTGCTCTGTCCAAGAATCCAAACAACAGCTGCCAGCGACTGAGACACATGTGAAGTCTGACATCGAGCTGAACCCAGGCCAAGTATTTCTTCTTGAATCATTTAAGAAACTTCATTTTTATTCTTTTATTTATTTTTTTTCACTCGACTTTGTCGACAGCTCAACTGGCTCGCAAAAACACAGCTTTTGTTTTTCCTCACATTGGTCACTGTTGAAATTGTTTTCCATTGCTAAAACCATATATTTAAACTGCGCTTGAAACCTTATCATGGTGAGTCCTTGAAACGATTGTTCAACTTTGACGTGCACATTAGATGGCATAGGCAAATAAGCTTTGTAATCTGGTGTTGCCCATCTGTCTTGGACAAGGATACTTGCTTCTTGGGGCACATTTGGGCAGAATCTATAGTAAATGTGTCTGTGAGCGAACCCTGGAATTTGCTCAAAATAGATGTTTCACACCAAAATGGCTGACTTCCTGTATAATTTCAGGCCTGGGTCTCTTATGGCTTTTTTGTGTTGATCAGTGAAACTAGTGTTGGGCCGATTTGTCATGGTGAAGCTTCTATATCGGTTATTCTCAAACGTTTGACAACAAGTACCCCCTAAAAAAAATGTATAATAAAATCTTAGCCTTCCAAGTATCACCATCATGACCAAGTGTTCATCAAAAATGAGGAAAGGTTTTGTTCCTAAAAAATACATTTAATATCATTGCAAGCCACTGTAACATTATGCACAGTTTGAACATTAACGCTGCATTTAAATATAGGAAAATACAAAAATGACTAAATGCAAATATATTTTACTAAAAGTAACTGTAAATGTACAAAGGCACTGATTCTTTTGCTTATCACTCGAGAGAACCCGTGTACAACTAGTGGTACTAGTACCACACTTTGAGAATGACTGTTCTATATGATCATCAAATACGGATCCCATGCTCCACCCACACTAGATGGCGTAGGGGGAAAAAAAACACTTTACAATTTAGCATCGCCCATCTGTCTCGGACCTGCTTCTGACTGGGGCTAATTTTGGAAAATTCCCTAGTAGGAGTTGCACTGCTTTGAATAAATGTATGTGGATGTTAGATTTCCGTCCCGCTAGCTACCAACATTTAAAAACAACCTCCTGAGCAGAGTTGCCCAAAAAATGGTTAATCATTTTACTTTTCAAATTTTCCTGGTGTCTGATGGTAAAAGTTGACTCGGGTGCACCGTAGGCCTTTTCAGTCGTTTGAACTTCTTCTCGGGACTCATTCATTGGCTGACGCGTGAGTGATGGATTGGCCCGGCAACGTGCTCATTCATTCATTCATTGGCCAGCTTGTGGATGATTGATGTCACTGCTGACAGATTCAGCTCGGCGTGGGAGGAAGGAGATGGAACTTGTGGAGTCCCTTGGTCGAACTCTTTGACACAAGCTATTGTCTTCTCTATTGTCTTCTTTTCTTTGAACCAGCATGCTGATTCCGCATTGCACTCCTAGCATTCCCTAGTTTGCCCCAATTGGTTAAGTACAATTTACAGTGGTACTTTGACTTAAGTCTATTCTACCAAACCAACGGCTTTGTAAGAACTTGAAGGGCGAATACGAGAAGTTATGTCTTCCATCCCACAAGAGTTCCTTGTGAAATCAGTTAATGCGGTTCCCAGGTGGCCATATCGAATTTTAAATACAACTCCAGCCAATACACTTTCTTCTCATGTTCATTTCTTGTAAGAATTATAGTTCAGATTAAATTACATGTACTTAAAAAAAGGGAGTTACTTTTCAATCACCCTGTATGTATGTATTTTTTGGTTAATGTTGCAAGCCAAAATTTGAGTTACGATTGAGGTTTAGATATGCTGCCACGTGAAAAAATTAATCCCACAATTGAGGTACTCTCCTGCCTTTGCATGTGTTGTAAAATGAAAATAATCTGTTTCAATGTCAAACTATCACCATCATGAAACTTGTAATATGCCATTAACTGCACAAGCAATGTTAAAGTAAAATTTTAACATTTGGAACTGTCAAGTGCAAAATGGATTAACCACAATTAACACTGGGGAAGTAGATTGTTGAGTTAGATTTTTTATGCTGATTAAATCTAAAAGTGGCATGTTGATTCCAAAATTGCAGTTGTTCTTTTTCTAGCACGTCAAGTTTGTTCTCCACAACTTACCCTCCAGATAAGCAAAATTCCACTGACTAGCTGTAGTAAGACTTGCCAGCTGATTACGATTGGAGTCAACTACAGCTACGTGGCAACTTGTTTGTGCAGTCACAATTGAGGCAGTGCGGTGAGAGTTGTGTGCAGCTCCCAATAGGTCAGTACTATCAATATCGGCAAAAAGAACGCTAGCATAGTAGGAATTCAGAGGATTTGTGCTGGCTTTTCTCTTAACCTTGTAACAATGGGCATACCGTTGTAAGTTCTATTTCGTTTTATGCTGATTTACAACGCTTGCAACTATTCCATCTTTATGTTTTATTTACATACGTAAATATTTCCTTTTTTTCACGTTGTTAAAAAACTAGACGTGATAGAGAAAAACTGAGGTCAGTTTTGGATTCCGCACCCAAAAATTAGTTACAAACAGCTGTCAGACCTGACTCAACAAAAATGTTGTTCCCCAGTGATAATCATTAAAACAATCTGTCTTATCCTAAATAACAAAAGAGTAATGAGAAGGTACTGTAATTCTTGTTGTAGAAGTACTCATTACGCCTGTCACAAAAAGCCAAAGAAAAAGCAGAAGAGAAGAGAAGGGAAGCACCCCATTTTACATGATGAATTCTCAAAGATGGTTGCCCACATTAAGTGTAAAAAAAAAGTGTGCAATTTAGCCTCTGATTTGGCCTCATGTGGGCAAATTCCCTTGAAGGAGTTCCTCAAAGTATAAACTCTGGAATTTGACTGAAATTGGTGCTTCAATCCAAAATGGGTGAAATTCGGGCATGGGTCTTTTATACTTTGTGTGTGTTATGCCATGATCGACATGTTGTGTTGACTGGTGAAACTGTTGTTTGGGGGTGTCATTTTAGACCACTATAATATATATATATATTTTCACCAGGATACATACACTTGCAAACATTTGGAGTTTTGAGCCTCCCGCAAACCCCCCACACCGCCCCCCCACAAAAACGATTACCGTAATTGTTGGATTTATCTTACCAAACATTATAATGAATAAACACAAAAGGAATGAAGACGTTGGCCATTTTACTCATGAGGAGGGCGCATGGGAGATTGTTCAGGTTACAGCCTCTCAACACGCTCTAAACAATCTCCCCCGTCGCTCCTAGATTTATTTGAAAATAGGAGGGTTCTACAAGACATAATGTTCTAAGCATTAAGACACAACACAAAACATAGGACCAGACGACACCTGTCCCGTCCGTCCCCGACCACATCCGATCACGTCCTTGGTCAAGGCGCCCTTCCATCAAATGTTGCTGAGTCATCTTCTTGAAGACGAGACATCTTTCTATCTAAATATTGTCCATAATACTAATGCAAGCTACTAATGCAAAATACTAATGCAAGCTAAGCAAATAAATGATAACTACTAAAATATATCTAACAGTAATTCATTGATTGAATACCGTAGTTTCTCGTGTATAACGTGCACCCATGTATAATAGGCACCCACAAAGTTGACCTAAAAAATCTGGAAAACCCTTCTACCTATGTATAATGCATTTTTTCAATGCATGATTTTGCTTGTACCCATATGATCAAAACCTGAAAGATCATCTGTAGTTTTTTTTAAAGAATTGTTCTGAAGTTAAGCACTTTATTTGAATGTAATACCTTTAACAATTGACTTGCTCTTATTTTGAAATTCACAGGACTATGTTTATTTATTAAATTAGAAAACACACAGTTGTGCTCATATGTTTGATTACCCAGGCAGAATTTGTAAGATGTGTACAATTTTTTAAAGAAAACATGAAGGACCAGGCGAAACACATTTAATTTTATTTTATTGGGATTCAAATTAAATGGTCAAGCATTTCAGAAAAAGCATTATCATTAAACAAAACATAACCATAACGAAATTAATGATGGTTGTTGTTCAGTCATCAGTCATATTTAAAAAACAAAACAAAAAACAATATTTCACAAATTCTGCCAGGGTATGTACACTTATGAGAACGACTGTACATATATGCAGTCATACGTACCCCTGTCGTATTGGAATGAAAGTGTAGGCTACACCTTTTTTTATAACCACTAGGTGGTGGTTGCATATTAGAATGAATGTGTACACCTTTCTCATAACCTCTAGGTGGCAGTGGCATTTTGGAGTAAACGTGTACAACTTTTTCATTACCACTAGATGGTGGCATACATTTATAAAATGTGAACGTTTTTTTCCATTTGTCCCTATACCTATGTATAATGCGCACTATTGACTTTTGACAATTTTTGGGGGGGAAAATGCTTATTATACATGAGAAATTACGGTAATAATTAAATTGGGGTGCAAGAAATTACGGTAATAATTAAATTGGGGTGCCTGCACTCCTTTTCAAGGCAAACCTTTAAAATTCCTCGAAGCACTGTTTCTCTGCCCATATTAGAAGGCGTCGGCATAAAAGCTTGGCAGTGTCGTGTCGCCCATCTACTCGCCTACATCGTCTGGGATACCTTCTTCTGATTGGGGCTTATTTGGTCCCTGATCTAACTTTACAGGGGTTGCTTCTGAATGTGTTTGGCTATACCACTCTCTTACAGTTGAGAAGACAGAAAAGCCACGGGAGGATTTAGCGCTGCAAACTGTCCTGTGCGCAACTCAACTGCTCGATGGAAACCTGCTTTAAGTGTTGTGTCTGTCAAAGCGATTCTCCTTCAGACAAGCGAGTACAGGACGACATGTTCCCTTGCTTGTCAAGGAGAAATGAGGGCACGCTATGTAACAAACACACACACACGCCCACACACACACACACACACACACAGACACACACACACACACAACAGACAGATCTCCTGTGACCTTCCACCTATGCCAGGCTGCAGCCATCAGTGTGACTTCTGGGAAGCGAGGAGCGATAGCTTACATTTCATTGTCCTTGGTGGAAAGAAGCAGCACTGTATCAGTTTTCGCAGCCAGTTGCTGTGCTTTTGTCACCTGCCACTAATGAGACGCTGGCACCCCCATGTGTGTAGTCTGAGGGTCTGTTTGAGCTCCACCAAACACCTGCCCCACGACTCTCAGACCACGAACCTTAAAGGCACTGACCTAACAAACGAATACTGAAACACATACAGTATTTAGATGTTTAGTAAACTTTTTTCCCCTTCACTTTCTCTTTTATGTTTTTATGTAATACAATGCTGTTTTTCTTTATTAAAATGACTTAGCAAATCAATTTTGGTGTTTTGTGGACAGTTGGAACGGATCAACCATTTAAATGGGGAAAACTGACTTGATATATGAATAATTGAGTTGCAAGCTTGGTCACAGAATGACTTAAACTTGTATGTCAACGAGGTACCACTGTATTATTGCGAAGATGACAGGTAGTTAATCACAAAAAGACAGTTAATGTCTTGAGTAGGTATAGCCAAGAAAACAGTTGATGAGGAAGTGGCAGTTTTGTTCAAAGAGACACTGGAGACTCACTAGACTTGGTTGATGCCCGTGCCGTGTCGGCCTCAAAGCTTCCTGTGTGGAGTTCCTGCGGTTGCAAAGCGACACCTCATTAAAAGTGCTGATCAGCTGGCTTCCAATCCCAAAACACAAAGGTGTGGTGTTGCTTCCAAGCGCTGAAAACAAAGCATTGACATCTTATAGGAAAACAGAATGTGCTGGCTCTTAACAATACAAGACACATGCGCTGTTTGACTGTGTGATGAAAACACAAAAATTAACCCCTGAAAGGAAGTGAAAAGAGTTTGTGGCATTATTAAATCCTGAAATGAATACAGATCAGCTGATCTCTGTTGCAGCCCCATTTGCGGTCGGGCTCTGACTTTGTAATACACAGCTGATGCAGCATGTGTGTGTTTGTGAGAAGAAGTGGTTTTGTTTATTGTGAATCTGAATCAGGCCTTGATCATATGTGGATAAAATACCCTGCCACTGTGAGTGAATATGCAGATTATTAATATAGTCAGTGCCAACGCAAATTTAGTTTGGGGGTTAGGGGTAGGGTCATGGTTAGGTTTAAAGTATAAGGCTCTCCCTAAAAAGATAGCGTGGGCAGGGGCACTGAGTTCTTAAATCTTCTATTAAAAAAAACAAACAAACAAAATAACGTCTATTTTTATACCCAGCGGCACGTTAGACGACTGGTTAGAGCGTCTGCCTCACAGTTCTGAGGACCAGGGTTCAATCCCCGGCCCCGCCTGTGTGGAGTTTGCATGTTCTCCTGGTGCCTGTGTGGGTTTTTTTCCGGGCACTCCGGTTTCCTCCCACATCCCAGAAACATGCATGGTAGGTTAATTGAGAACTCTAAATTGCCCGTAGGTGTGAATGTGAGTGCAAATGGTTGTTTGTTTATGTGCCCTGCGATTGGCTGGCAACCAGTTCAGTCCAGTACCCCGCTTCCTGCCCGATGATAGCTGGGATAGGCTCCAGCACGCCCGCGACCCTAATGAGGAGAAGCGGCTCACAAAATGGATGGATGGAGGGATGGATTTTTATACCCAAAAATTAATTTAAAAGTTTGGTTAGGTTGGGGCTAGGGGTAGGGTAAGGCATGCTTTATGGTGTTAGGATTAGGGTGTCATAGTTCAGGTTGGCGGCAGGGTTAGGGGTAAGATTAGGGTTAGGTTCATAGTAGATATTGGATATGAGTCACGTGAAAGTAGATGTTAAAAAATAAATAAATAAATAAATAAAAAATCTGATTATAGGCACTACATTGGAATGTAAATCATTCTTACTGTAGACTATGCATAGACTGCAAACATATACATGGAGATTCGTCATATGCTCATTCCTCATTGGTTTGTCCATGGTTGTGTTGCTAAGCAGTTAAAATATGACATTGGCCAGCAGCCAGAGTAATTGTTCCTCTCGTTCTGATTCCCACCGTGATTTGTTTTCACAGGTGTGTATGTGACAACTACTCAGAGTTTGCCATCAGGAGGCTGTTTTTGTCATCTACTTTTAAGTACTTTTTCTTCTGTGTTTGATGCAATTTACGAGGGGGGATGAAATGTGATATCACAGATCCTCCGGAAGCAGGGATGTCAAATAGGAGTGGTAGAAGTGGAACAATATGAAGATTTCGTATCATGATTATAGAGTCGTAACATATCAGGGTTACCAGGATGATCACAATATTGCTAAAATAAATTTACCACAGACTTGTCATGGCAATGGCAGAAATTCAAATATTACCAACACTGCTGAAAATATATTTTTTTTAATAAAAAAAATACAAGATCCATTTTTGAAATAAACAAAAATATTATGAAAGAATACTGAAATTTTAGACAAATATACACAAGTATTAAGAAAAAGTAAAATATTAGACAAAATGCAAAAATATCATGACAAAAATTAAAGGTATGAAAAAATATTATAAAATAATACGTACAAATATTAAAGATACACACACATTGGGGAAAATGCAATAAAGATTATACAAATTATAGGAAAACATGCAAAAAGATATTGACAAAAATACTCCAAACATTTGAAAATTCTGCAAAACTATTCCAAGAAAAATGCACACACATTAGAAAAAATATAATATAATATGACAGTAATATGAGATGAAAAATACACAAATATTAAGAAAAACATACACGAATTAATGTAATAAAACACAATAATTAATTAAATAATTAAACAAATTAAATGATGCATACAATGAGAAAAATATGAGATGATGAATCTAAAACATCAGAATTATTATGAATACAATGGGAAAATTCTGGAGAAGTAGCACACACACGACAACTATTGTGATATTGTACTGTAACTTTCTGCTTTACTATCTGAAATTGAGCCTTTTATGAAGAGAATCAAGGAGGCTCACTGTAATAATAAGTCTGTTTTATTGGAACAACCAAACGAAGAAAGTGTTTAATGTACATGTGTTTAATACAAGCTGTAATTCCACATTTGTGGCTGTGCCATATGGCTTCATTATACAGTACGTGATATGGACCTTATGACTATCCAGATGGAAAATGCATGCGTGCATGTGTATGTGTGTCTGAACAAGCTTGACAGCGTGTTTGTCCAGTGAGATAGTGCAGAGGAGGCCTGGAGCTGGCGATGGGCGATATGTGCCTCGCTTAATGGCAAGCTAATCACACGCGGGAGACAGCCGGACGCACACCACTGTAAACACCCTGTACACCCTGCCTTCACGTTTGTATACCGGTGGCATTTGTTCATTTGCTGTGCGTCACCAAAACACAACCACAGACATGCAGACACACACACTGTATATACAGTACTGTGTATGTGTTTTAAATGAGAGCAACGTGACTGTTTGAGGCCACGGATGACTGAGATGCCACAGACCAGAACGCAGGGGAAATAAACACATGCCAGCTGCAATGTTAACACCATCAACTTGTGCCTCACGCGCACTCATACACACACACACACACATACACGATAAAAAAAAAAAAATAATCACATTTTACAGTATGCGCAGACTAGACCGTTGGTGGAGCAGATTTGTGCCAAACATTTGGGCATACAGTACACGTGGAGAAATGGTAAAAATAAGCAGACATGCAAACATTAACTTCCCCATATGGCTGCAGCATTACACTCCACTGTCTTTGTTTTGCTGCAGCGGCCCTTAATCTCATGTCCGAGAAAGTTTGTCTCATTATGGTGAGATATAAATACAGAGAGATCTTCCCTCTCCTTTATTTTTATAGTGTGTCCCATTCCAGTTGATATGTTCAATGTGGCGTGTTTTTTTTTTATGTTTCCCCTGTACTATTTTGAAGCCAAATGTCCAAAACTGAGCTGAGCAACTCAGTATTTTCATCTTCTGTAGGTTGTAATTGGCAAGTGTGCCAATATTCTTCTCACCGTTTGCTGCAGCAGCCCTCATTCTCCTCTTGGATAGAAATGTGTCTTCTTCACGTGGCCAACAGAAATATTAATATAGGAGACCCTCATTGTCTTTCGTGGTTATTTGTTAGCGTGTCTTGTCACGACTGATGCGTACAACGCTGTTTTTTATTTTATTTTAATTTTTTAATTTTTTATTTTTTTTTTGCAGTTTTTCACGATACCGTTATTAATGGAGAAAAGACAGGTAACCTAATGAAATTTTAAAAAATAGTGAATCAGCAGCAGCATTGTGAGCTTGTGGTCACCACATCTGCCTCATAGTTCTCAGGTTCTGTTTTCGAACCTTGGCCCAGCCCTTCCTGTGTGGAAATTATGTTCCCACACTTGCGTGGGTTTTCTCTGAGTACTCTGGTTTCTTCCCCACTTTCCTAAAACAGAATAGGTCCTCTTATTTAAAGAAATACAGTAATTACCTTTTCAATGAAACATCTGCACTAGGGCTGGGCAATAAACTAATAACAATATGTATTGCGATAGACGTGATCACTATCAATAGAAAATACGTTCCAATAAATGTTCGACAGAAAAAAGAATCTGGACAAAAACCAAGCTGCAAGGCATTCTGCAGGAGGCTACAGAGGCTTTAAGGCTCATCTCATTTCTCTTTTTGACGGTTTGCTGTCGACCTATATGGAGGAGGGAGAAGCTAGGAAGAGAATTGGGATCCACCCTCAGCCTCTCGACCTATCACGGCACAGCTTAGCAAATTTGGTTACGGTCATCAAACTCACTCGCTCTTTTGTAATCAAGAAATGACCTTCTGAGAAACATACACAGTAACAATTTTAATGTTTCGCCATGGTGTCTCAGAACTTCTGTCTATAAAAAAAATAAAAAAATAAAAGAATGAGACAAATGATGCTGTCTGTAAACTATGCAGGATTATTGTCCCTACAAAGTCTGGGAATTCGACTTACTTTACTATCTCAGTGACTGACTGTTAGCTAGCTAGCTGCAACAACAACTGTAATGTACATACTATGCAGTATGGTAACACACCACCAACACCACCAATACATTGCAAAGGGACCACCTTTAAAATAAAAGCTGATCAAATAATACATGGACATCAATGCTTTGGATTGAAAATAATTATATGTAATAATCTCTCTGTTATCACACAACCAGTCCACTTCTGGAAGAAAGTAGACCTTCCCAGAAATGCACCCAGGAAGCGAAGCTGTATTTAAAACATAAAGGTTTATTTGAAATCTGCATATATGACTGAAATTATATTTTATTTAACAGAATTATTAAAAATCACCTCTTAGGTATCACCCCAGGACTCTACTAGGTCTAAATTTACGGTTAAATATGCAGATTTCAGAAGACTTTTATTTTGAAATACAACATCAGATCTGTATGGACCTTCTTTTGGTGGAGTCCTGGCGTGGTCTAGTGTCCCCCAGAACTGGACTGTCCCCCAGGCTGTTCTTGTCTTGTGATACCAAATGGATTATTTTAATTAAAAATAAAAATAAAAATCAGGCATAATAGTTGTCTTGACCTCTTTTCAAAGGTTAAAGAGTATATTTTCAAATAAAATTATATAAACTCAGCCTTTTTTCTCTTGGTCCTTATTTTGAACAGGTAAAAAAAAAAATCGATATTTATCGATATTGACTGATATGAAATACTATATTGTGATACATTTTTCATCCATATTTCTCAGCCCTAATCTGCACACCACATCAGAATCAGAATCAGAATCATCTTTATTTGCCAAGTATGTCCAAAAAACACACAAGGAATTTGTCTCCGGTAGTTGGAGCCGCTCTAGTACGACAACAGTCAATTGACATGCTGAACAGTACAGGCACCTGTAAAGATGATGTTCACATCAGAGTTCAAAGGTCCCTCCGTATGAAGTGTTTTGGATTTGAAAATGTTCATATTATGATAATGCATTTGTACAAATAAAGGGAGATAGAGCCGTAGTGGTTAGTGCATATGCCTTGCAATCGAGAGGTTCTGGGTTTGAATCCAAGTGTTCGACTACGTTTTTTTCCCCGTGTATTCCGACTTCGTCCTACATTTCAAAAACATGCATGTTAGGTTCATTGAAGACTAAATTGTCCATCGATATGAATGTGAGTGCGAATGATTGACCCTAATGAGTACAAGGCTATAGAAAATGGACGGATGGATGAGTCGAGCCATGGTCTAGCAGTCTTGGAATAAACACCACTCATCACGGGGCCTTCTAGATGTAAACAGGCGATTGCAAGCAATGTTTTTGGAAGCGTCAGGGACGTGACATTTTATTATGACAAACAATCTCACAAAAGAAAGCGACAGTGTCGAGGTGCTCTGTGACTAATCAAGGTCAGACGTAGTAAACCACGAAGGAAACGGTCGCACTGTATTCCGGGAAAAGAGCATGAAATTAGCGCAACCTCGACAAAGTTACTAAAAACCAAAACACCTTTTGGTGTTGTCGCCTCGTACTTGGTTATACGTCGACTGTAGGAGCACACTTGCATACTTTGGGTTCTAAACTGGGTCTTTATATATTTGCCATGGCACAACATTGGCTCCTGGCCGGTGTATGCCCATTGTTTCTCAATGTGATGTTTGCATGCCACCACCAAAGAACAATATGTCATGATGGTATCACAAGAATAAAATGTCCCATATGGTAAAAATAGCAGGCGAGTGACTATTTGCCGCACTTTAGTCATGATTTATCTGATAGAGGTGGCATCATATTCCGCTTATTCACAATTCACAATTGTAGGCCTGACTTATTTATGCTTGACAGAATGGTTGCGGATATATTGTCTTCTTGAATGTTATTCCAGCTTTGCCAAAAGCAATATGTTATAAACTAATCCATCTGTCCGACTATCGTAAATCCGTAAGATGAGTAACTTCAGTACAACCCTGCTAACCGTCGTCTATCCAAGTATCAGTGTATTCATCTTTGCCTGATCTTTGTTATCCTTTCTGTTTCCGTGGCACTTAACAGGAATGCCATTTGCCAACTAATTGAAATGGGAGCAGTGGGAAAAAAGTGCAGCACGGTTCACTTGCGTATGCTTGTACTTTTCTCGGCTTTGGTATTTATTGTTTTTGAAATATTGGACCAGGAAGATCAAAAGTTGAATTCTGAACTTAGGGTCCAAACCAATATTTTTCCTCAGCCCATGCGCTAAAAATGGTCGCGCCAGAGTGAGAAGCACAATTATAGAGATTAGCGTAGATGCTTCCATAGTGTAGCTTTTGTCACCTTTGAGCAGAACATACTAATCGCTAATCAGGTGTTATTGGCTTGAGGAGGAGGCAGAGCTGCTTGTAGCACCACATGACTGAGCTGAATGAAATTAGTCCATCACCCTAATTGATTTAGATTGTCTTCTGTTTCTGAATGTGCAGCATTGCTAATCAGAACGAGAACCAGTTAAAGGGGAAAAAAAGTCCGTTTGGAACACGTTTTTCAAAAGATCTTCGGCCAAGAACAAGGGCAGGTTTACTTGTTTGGCCAACTTGTGCAAATGTTATTTATATTTCCCAACAGCAAGCATGCCGACCGTGAGGATTTTATTCTCTGGCTGGAAATACTGTCACGTGACAGTGGACGAGCCTTCAACCATCTCACATTGATGTATTTGTGTTCTAGCGTGTGCTGCATAAATGTTATGAGCTGTCCCATTGTCAGTGAATATCGATTATTGCAAAGAATTCCCTCCCCCTGTGATTTAAAAAAAATAAATAAAAATCTATATATCGTACTGTACTGAAAAAATATAATTGGTGTCATCAGCGACTAGTCGACATTGACTTGACTTCTGTCACATTAGTCTGAAGTTGTGCAACCCCTGGCGAAGAAGCAATTTTTTTAAAACAAACCATCATGCATTCGGGATTGGATAGGTTCATGGATTTTATTTCAATACGAAACAAAAACTTGTCAACAACCAAGAAGAGTCTAGTTGCCCCGCTTCAACTTCTGCGGACCAGAAAGCGCCTGCCACACCAATGTTAGGTTTTTTTACTCGATCTTATTGGGTATGACACAAATGACCTTCGTCCTTTTCCCAAATTTATGTCTACTTTATGGGTAAATTTGTCTTTGGCTGAACTTTGCTGTTCTTTTCATAGGAAAACTACTGACAAATAGCAGTTTCCAATATTGTTGAACGTTACTCCAATTCTCTGTCAAAAGCAAGACGTTATAAAATAATCCATCCGTCCAACTACCATAAATCTGCGTGTTGAGTAACTTGAGTACAACGCTGCTGACTGTCATCTTTCCATGAATCAATGTATTTGTCTTTGGCTGAATTTTGTTATCCTTTCTGTTTCAATGGCACTCAATAGGAATGCCATTTGACAACAAATTCAAATGCAAAAGGAAAAAAAATTGCGGCGCGTTCAAGATGGCTAAGCTTTTACTTTTCTTATCCTGAAGTAGGGATGAGAAGATTAATTATGTATCGATACACAGAAACACACAAGCATGATGCACATGCATCGGTACAGCCGCCGTGAATCGATGCAATTTTGGAATGAAATCAAGATATGACGATTTTTACGTTGCTGCATGGATAAGGTATGATCCATTTAATTATTCATTTATTCATTAATTTTTTTCATTCATTATCCTCACTAGCGTCGCGGGTGTGCTGGAGCTTATCCTAGCCATCTGTGGGCGAGAGGTGGGGTACACCCGGAATTGGTCGCCAGCCAATCGCAGGGCACATGAAAAAAAACAACCATTCGCACTGCCAGGCAATTTAGAGTCTTCAATTAACCTGCTATGCATGTTTTTGGAATGTGGGAGGAAACCGAAGTACCTGGAGAAAACTCACGCATGCACGGGGAGAACATGCAAACTCAACACAGGTGAGGTCGGATTTGAACCCGGGTCCTCAGAACTGTGAGGCAGATGTGCTAACCAGTCGCCAACCGTGCCACCTCCCTTTAATAAGTGTTTGTCATTTTAGAAACGTGAACCACTACTGCGCCGATGCAGTAGTATCTTACACAGACGATGACGATAACTTTATGAATGCTGACTCCCTTTGGGAAGTATGGGAGGTTGGTCATGTGAGACAAGCTGAACATTGTGGGGCTGGTTAAGAGGCGCATCACAACAAATTTGCATACGTTAAGGATGGAAGAAACAGAAGAAATATATATACAGACTAATTTCAAATCGAAAGTGTGGCAACATTACTAGGGACTTTGCAGGAGAGACAGACAACTTGACAAAACAAACACAATTTGCAGAATGTACCACTGTGCTGTTAAGTCCACAGGCAGCACAATGAATCTTATTACACACATGAGGCGGCAGCATGGTGTGAATAAGAAGATGTTTGTAAGTGCCCCGGACCACCACCCACCCCGCTTCATGTTCAGATTCAGCCTGAAGAGTTGTGAGCAAAGTGTGAAAATAACACTCTATAGACTTCAATACCTCTTTCACGTCAAAATACCAAATAGAAAGCTATTCACAGAGAAAGTAATCCCTGCTCTGTACAAGAAGCAGGAGATTGCAGAGTCATTGACTAATGTGTGTGCATTTGTGCACTGAATTTGATCATTTTCTTTTGAGTATTGAAATCTTTTTTCTGGTTTAAATTTCTCACCATAGCAAAGTTATTTTACTATCGGTGGCCGACTGGTTAGAGCGTCTGCCTCACAGTTCTGCGGACCGGGGTTCAATCCCCGGCCCCGCCTGCGTGGAGTTTGCATGTTCTCCCCGTGCCTGCGTGGGTTTTCTCCGGGCACTACAGGTTCCTCCCACATCCCAAACACTTGCGTGGTAGGTTGATTCTCTCTAAATTGCTCATCTGAGTGCAAATGGTTGTTTGTTTCTATGTGACCTGCGATTGGCTGGTGACCAGTTCGGTGTGTACCCCCACTCTCACCCGAAGATAGCTGGGATAGGCTCCAGCACGCCCGTGACCCTAGTGAGGAGACGCGGTAAAGAAGATGGATGGATGGACTATCATGACTGTTATTATAATGACAGTGAGGATGGTGTTTGTATACAGCAGTACCAATAAGAGTTTTGATTTATTTTCAATTTGTAAACAGTTGTGAAAGGTTGATTTATTTTTCTTTAAGCATATTGCACTCTGCCTCACTATTGTCAATTGTGAGCCAGGTGTTTACAAAAGTACTCATAAATTGAAAACAACAGAATTTTATTTTGTGGGAAAACTCATTGAATTCCACAGCATAGCATCATTCTGTTCATAACTTTTATGGACAGAATTTCTAGGCGCAGCCGAGGCGTAGAGGGGGTCCGCTTTGGTGGCCTCAGTATTGCATCTCTGCTTTTTGCAGATGATGTGGTTCTGTTGGCTTCATCAAGCCGTGACCTCCAACTCTCACTGGAGCAGTTCGCAGCCGAGCACCTCCAAATCTGAGACCGTGGTCCTCAGTCGGAAAAGGGCGGCGTGCCCTCTCCAGGTCGGGGATGAGATCCTGCCACAAGTGGAGGAGTTCAAGTATCTTGGGGTCTTGTTCACGTGTGAGGGAAGAATGGAACGGGAGATCGACAGGCGGATCCGTGCAGCGTCTGCAGTGATGCGGACTTTGTATCGATCCGTTGTGGTAAAGAAGGAGCTC